>NW_019386768.1:0-3967 GCF_000671375.1 Centruroides sculpturatus | reverse complement strand
GCTATGTCTTGGGCTACTCAAATATTTTACGTTTTTGATACTAAATTAACTTCTGAAGTATAATTTTTTATTGTTTTTATATTTTTCAACAAAGTTACAATAAATTAAGTTAATACAGTAGAGCGTCGATTTTCCGAAAGTCAATAATCCGAAACGTCAATCATCCGAAAGATTTCCAGTCAACAAATTTAAATTTTTGCCAGTGCTGTGGAGCTTCAATTTTTGGCTATGTCTTGGGCTACTCAAATAATTTACGTTTTTGATACTAAATTAACATTTGAAGTATAATTTCTTTATTGTTTTTATATTTATCAATATATTTATTTTGTTTGTACAAAATAAAAAAATAATTTTTAACGATACAATAGTCTTTCTTAGGCTTAACATGGACGAAAATTCAACGCGAAGCGACACGCAACAAAGAAAAATTTCAACATCGGATACGTTAAACTATTTTTTCGTACATAAATCGGTTATCCGAAATATCAGTTAAACGAACAACCCCAGTCCCCAATTGATTCGGAAAATCGACTTTCTACTGTATATAATTATATATACAGTACCTAATTTATATATAATTAATATATAATTATATGTACAGTACATAATTTATATATAATTTATATATAATACTGTATAGACGATAGTAAACTCAATTTATCCGCCTAAATTCTCCGTAGCATGGCGCTGAACGGCAGAAAGTAGTTTGGCTGCCGGATGACGTTTTACCGAATTATAGGAGTTTTTTACCAGGTTTGTACACATACCGTCGCAATTTTTTCTCCGTCTTATAGAAATCGTAATTATAGGAACCCGTGTTATAGGGGGTCTACTGTAAATATAAACCAACAAAAGCATCATTGTAGTTTTTCGAACTAAAACCATTTTATTCCATTAGTTTATCCAGTTACCACGTCTGTTGCTAGGTTTGCTCGTAGCTAATAAAATGAAAATGTATAGTTTTTCTTTCTCCTTTATGGACACTATAAACTCCGTTTTCTATATCCCTCGTGTACCGATTAAATATGGAAACGGCCAAGTGATAAATAAGACTGACATATTCATGCCAGATCACCACTAAAAATTCCTGAAAAATTGCTCACTCGGAATCGATTGCAGATTGCCAAAACACTAGGCTGATGCCTTCCACGCCTCGACTTTCCCAGCATAAACAAACACTAGATACACATCTATCGTTTATTTTATTGGAATGGAATGTCACTATCCGCTATTATTACATTTGATATATGTATTGGAATTTCATGTGTTAAATGTAATTTTTTGTGTAAGCTATTAACAGAATGGTATTATTACCTTCTACAGTTGGTTTTACGTAGTTTCGAACTCAAGGAAACGAGCGAAAGCGGAAATTTGTAAATGATGTATTTTATTTTTATGTTGCTTCGAGAAGAAATTGTCTTTACACGTACCCATCAAGGTGTTATTATGTAAATAAATATAGACAGATGAAAATAGGTAAAGTGTAATTTGCCTGACTGGTATGTGACTGATTATATATATTTGTATAAATGAAAGCTCCTCGTGGTTATTCGCATATACGAGCTAAATATGTCGTACTTTTTCAAATATTCCGTTAATGGTTACATATCATCTCGTGTAAAGATGTATATTATCGACAATAAGTATATTTTATGGTTTCATTTACTCGTTACTTTCCCGGTTATTATATACAAGAGAGAAAACATATGGTCAAAAATTGAACCCTCCTGAAGAATCAGGAAAACTTAAAATGTCGAGAAATTCAACAAAATTCGTGGTTTTTTGTATTTATAGATGTTTCTGTGTGTGTGGGGAAGCACGATTTTGTACACTTTGTTTGGAGCTTAATAACTCGTATACTTTTCGTCGAATATTTCTGACATTCGGCATGGCAGTTTGTTTATTAGAGGGATTGGTGCTATTAAATTATGGCGCTAGTTATAGATCGACAGAGTGAAGTGATAGAGGAGTTGCTTGTCATATCTCGAGTGAAATCGGACTTAATGACAATTTTACTCCTTATTAAAATTTTGTTTTTTTTTTTTTTATAAAACTAAATTCTATTTTGCCAAAAACTAAATTTTTCCATTTTATAATAGTTAAAAATATAAAAAATTTTAAATAATAAAATATCCTAACTGTTAGACGTCCGTGTTTATTAACAACTACTCAACGATAGTGCTCGCGAGAAGAGCGCGAGATCTTCCGTTATTTTAAATTAATATCCCCGTTTTTTAGTTTTAGTTTTGTTTTTCTTTTCTTGTTCATTTTTCTGTGAGGTCAACTGCTTTGTGATTTATGTCTATAACAATAACTTCAATATAGTAATTTTTGAAGACATTGCTGGTATGTATAATTTGTCATCCTATTCTGCGCTGTGAACGGACGAATTATCGTTAGCATATCGAAACTGAAGTTAATGATAAAAGATCTTAACTCTAACACTAACAGTCGGCGCCATCAAAAATTGCCGGAAAAGTTAACCATCTCGTTGCTGGTTTTTTTTTTTTTAAATAAATTAATCGTGTAACTTTCGGGTGTTTTAATACTGTCTTAAATTAGAACATGAGATAAGTATTGAAATTTATTATAGAACTGAGACAAACATGTTTTGGAATAGTTTAAAACACTCTTATAGGAATCGTCCATTTATTACGTAACTCTATTTTTATAGTTTTAAACAGCCATCTAACCTTTTGTAACATTTTATAACGTCATCGCACATACCTACCCCGAAAATTACGTAACGTATTTCTTCGATCGACCCTCTAAATTGTACTAACATGTAAGAAATAATACACAGCACGGGATATCAGACGTTGCATTACTTTATTAATTACATATGTAACAAACAAGGCAGGGACATAAACATAAGGTTTGGAAAAGGAACCTATCTCTTTACAATTACAAAAGTTTCACACCTGCGTGCAAAAGCCGGGAGAAGACGTGCAGACCTACGCCATTCGATTGAAAACCTTAGTGGTAGAAATTATTAAAGAGCAACCTAGTGATAATGCACAGGAATGGGAAGTTGTAAAACGGTGCCAGCAAAAAGAAAGAGACAAACGGTTGTTAGTGCAGTTTATGAGTGGACTCATGATCGAATAAAGCGACACGTGATGTCAAAAGAACCAGATACATTCGATAAGGCGGTGCGAATAGCTATTAGCGAAGAGAGCATAGAACAATTGACTGGGAACCCAGGGGAATAATAAGGACTGTAGATAACACTAGCGAAAAGGATACTAACCATAACCCATTAGAAGAAACGTTGACGAAAATTCAGGAGCAACATCAACGACTGACACCTTCGGACTATAGTAGAAGAGATGAAACAACACCAAAAATTATTAAGATATGAATGGGAAAAAATACATATAAAGAAATACAACTATCGGGATAAATACAAAATCTATACGGACAGATCAAGATCCTCAGAAGGAGTGGGAGCGTCGTATGTTTATTACTATAGAAATAGGGAACAGTATCATAAAAAAATCAAGTTAGATAAAAGATGCATAAATTATCAAGCAGAATTGGTAGCAAAAGATCATGCAATTGACTGGATAAGTCAAAGGAAGAAAAATATAAAAATTACTATTTGCACAGACAGCCAGGCTGTATTAAAAGCTCTTAATGATGGTAACAATAAAAGTGAACTAATAGATAATATTAGACGAAATATTGTGAAAAGTGATAATATGTTAGTGTTCAGCTGGGTCAAAGCCCATTTTGGAGACCAAGGAAATGAAAGAGCGGACAGTCTGGCTAAAGAGGCTAGTTGTCTAAAAACAAAGGAATCATACAGAAAAATATCTACAAAATATATAAAAACTGAAATCAAAAATAGATACATATTACAGTGGCAACAACGGTGGGAAATAACTACAAAAGGAAGGGAACTCTTTGAATACATACCAGATATTAACCAGAGGTTAAATAACAAACATCTACAAATTGGACGCAA
>NW_019386767.1:46864-73153 GCF_000671375.1 Centruroides sculpturatus | reverse complement strand
TGCTACGCTTGAATTCACTTTTTCCATGGCATCCAATAATAATCGTTCTAACACTCGTTTTTTAGTTACCGAATAATTTGTCTATCTACCGTATATATTGAACATTGTGATCGTCTTCTACTTTTTCTATCCTGTCGTTTTATATTCACTGTAACTGCTAGCAAGAACTAATGCAGACAACAGCCAGAATCCAACAGAGAGTCTCGACGGCAATGTTTTCGGGAAATTCATGTTAATTCCTGGATTTAAAAAATATATATATGAATTACCATTGTCAACATCTATTCTTCACATATTTGTATCCACATACCTTGATAAAGGATTGTTTTAACACTTTTGATATTTATTTATTCTGTTATAACTAACATAATTATTTTTTTTATTCCATTTCAGTTTTATATATATTATTTCAGAAATGTTTGCAATTAGTGTCATGAACATATTTAAGTACTTCTGTGTTATGAACGGCAAGTTATCGGTAAGAAAGCGGCATCTCGACAAATGCGATTATAATTATATGAAGTAATACTTTTGAAAAAAAATATAATTATTTAGAAATTCAGAGTTATAGAAAAATAATAATAGATAAACCGTAAATCTTTAAAGTCGTATCGATGATATTAATTTCTTTTAAAACTATAAAACATCGCCTATTATCTACATATAAGTAAGAATTGTGTCAAATTTTTCATTTTTAACTACATTATTAAAGTTATAATAACACTGATAAAATTAATTACTTCATATATTTTTTTGCAATTATCAAAATAGATTAAAATTTATCTTAGTGATAATTTCGTGTTAGTTCTCATCGAATCGATAAATCTATACTGAAAAAAATTAAAAATACATTTTCCATTGAAAATAATTATATTTTAATCGATAAAGTAATTTACTACGTTTAAAATTAGTTTCTGTGCACGAAAAATATCTCAATTACTGTCCTATTAATAACGCCATACATAAATAATAAAATATAATTAACTCTCAAAACATTCAGTAATTCCTGAGTTTATAAAATTATTTTCATATTTAATAGTAAACATTCTTATATGAAGTTTTTAAAAAATAAATTAAGTTGTAACGAGAAAATAAATTATTGTGACGATGCCAATAGCAATTTATAATTAATATGATATGAAATATTTGCTTTCGATGCGGTATTAGTAGTGTCTTCCCCTGTACATTATCTTTTTCCTGATAACAACATAGTAATGCCGGCCATCTATGCAATTTCGTTCCGAAGTAAATGTTTGAATTTAAACAATGTGATTTTCCTTAGCACTGGAAGTTTTTATACAGTAAATAGGGGTCTGCCACTACTGCAGCTTTTACAACTAGTATGTACTTTCATCTATCTGGCACAGAGAGAGACAAGAGTGGGAATTTATAGGCTTAGCATTTTTTTAAACCTGCGGCCCAATAATTGAAAGATTGTGTCACAAAACGCGTTCGGTCTATTTCTGACTATTAATAAAATATATGTGGTACTTTTTTCACGAGTGGACCCTGTAATAGCCATTTATATGTGTACCGGGTTTAGAACGTGACTTATCGTGATGTTACAAGAGGAGCGAATATTTTAAATACTTATTCAATCTAAACGTTTTACTTTGAGAATAAAAATTCACGTTGTTGTCAAAATTACGATGAATCATGTTATTGAAATAGTATTCATAAGCATACAAATTTGTTTAATTTTTAATACAAATATTTATATTTATTCCATTATTCTAGAAATTAGTTTTGTATAATTACTTTACAAAACTAAATCAGATTCATCCTCTCTAATAATTGTTTCTACTTTCAATATAAACTTTTCATCAAAACACTTTGAGAAATCTACAGATAAAACAATAATTTGCTTTGAAATCCTTTCTAGAAATTCTGTTGTATACTAATCTAATTTTTAAAAGGTATATTTTAGAACTTGAATACGAAATCTGGATTTTTATTAGTTGTATAGTTTCCTGTGTAACAGGGCAGGGTCATTACATACAATACGAAGTGTTTGTTATAATAAATCACTAAACGATCGCCTAAATATCGAGCTATAATAAGGCTTATTAAATGATTGATATGAAGTAATTTGACACTAGAAGTAGATGTTAGGCGATATCTCTTAAGTAAATTAATAATTATAACTAAATAATAAATTATTAAATAAATTTAGAACCTTATCGAAAAAAGTACGAGGTGTTTGTTATAATTTAAAAACACCTCGTATTGTGTCTTATAAGAAATTTTATTTTATGTTGCCAGATTCAAAATGTTTCCTATAATTGATAATTATTTAATTAAATTTAATTCCAGCTGAATACGATGGCAATTACATTTGGAAAGTGGCTGCAATAGACGTAATTTCATTATGAGCTTTTTTATAATAATATTAATATTTTAATTTCTATTAAAGTAAATTTGTATAAATGCAGATACCATTTTTCACGAATCTCACAGAATCTAAAACAAGAATATTATCTGGCTATTACTTCAATATTTTTAAAACGATTCAGGAATCACTAAAATTCAGGTAATTTAAAAATGTCGTTCGTAAATATTAAATATAGTTTTTGTGCGGTCATTTTAATCTCTTTTGAGATTTCCGCCTTCTCGTTTCATTTTATACACATTTTTTACAAATACAAATGTAAAATATAAATGTTAGTAACAAAAACGAATCAGCGTGTCTGTGTAATAATTTTGTCCCGAACATACACAAGGCAGACAAAAGTATAATAATTGCTCTCCTCCTAAGCTCAATGAATTTGCCAGACCATCCAATACCATATGTTAGTTTATGTGTTCCAGTTCATTCCGTTGGCAAATAATTTCAGACACAGTTGATTTTCACACACCCTAAGCTATAAAATGTTTTTTAGTTTTGTTGAGTTACGGAAATACAACACTCGTGCAATCTGTCTAGAAAAGATGCCTTACACAAAGTTTTTTAAGGGTAACTGGTCTTTATTCATCTGTTAGCTGGTAAGCTGCAGAAAAAACGTCAGAAAACCGCACTGTTTAGACAAAACGAAAAAACCCATAATTAAACTTCCAATGTTCTGGAAATAGAACGATTTGTCCACTGGTGGGCAAAAGCGCTGAAATGCTACGCTTGAATTCACTTTTTCCATGGCATCCAATAATAATCGTTCTAACACTCGTTTTTTAGTTACCGAATAATTTGTCTATCTACCGTATACATTGAACATTGTGATCGTCTTCTACTTTTTCTATCCTGTCGTTTTATATGGATTTCGTGTGTGTTGCAGTAATATTCACAATATGTATAGCTGTAGCTCTGTTTAATTATTATTTATAGATATAAATAATATTACGAAAATCGAATAAATAATAATGAAGGCCGGTAAGACAAAGTCATAATCAATATAAATTATAAAGTTAAGTGTACAATGTGCGTGTCGCTAAAACTCAAAAACGAGTCCCGGTACGATCAAGTAAGTTATATGGTAATGTAGCCCTCTATCCCCATCCACGAAGAAGGTTCCCGTTTTTACCTGAAGGGCGGGCTGTTGAAGATATAAAAGCTGAAATTTCCGCCCTCTAGAAATTTCTAGAACAGTTCTGAATATTCGACAGTATTCGAGAGCATTTCACAACATTCCAGAAGGTTCCGGGATGTTTCGGAATGATCGGGAACATCCCAGAACATCCCATATCATTGCAGAACATTCCAGAACACTCTCGAATGTTGTGGAATGTTCTGGAACATTATGAATCATTTGAAGCCTTTTTTGTATGGGTGGAACTACCCATTGATGGACGTATTTAAGAAGAGATCGGTCGTGTGTTCAAACGTCAGTTTCTTATCGGTGACGAAGGCAAGAACCGAAATAGAAGTGAAAATTCCAAAGTAGTGAAGTAAGTGAATAAAAACAAACAGTGAAGTGTGAGTAGTCAAAGTGATATAGTGACTGAATATGAATCGAGAATAGTGTGAAAACTGTGTAAAGTGTACTTAGTGTATTTGTTAATAAAAAGTTGATTTGATTTATATTTTATACAATGCCCAAAGTAAATGGTTGAAAGTCAGTTCGAAATGGTTGAAAGTCAGTTGCTGAGAGAGACAATGTTATAGAATTCTCGGTTTTTTCTTTCATTGTATAAGATACGAAAAGGTCCACAAGTACAAAATCTTCGGCACCTAAATGTAAATGTTCTGAATCTGCATCCAATGATTTACACATAGAGTAGCATAGTGGTTTGCACATTGACAACTATATAAAACCCTAAAAATCCACTTCGATTAAAGTGTTCCTTCAGGATCTGCCAAGTAAAATTTATAACCACAAAAAATTTGCACTGGTAATAATGTCACAGGCTTTATGAAAACTATTCTTCTTTGAAAAACAGGGAAATTGAGCTACCTGAAAATTTTTTGCTTACGGTATTATTACGATTTAAATATATTAATTAGTTTTTTACCATAGAAAATAAAATAAAAAAGCCATACAACATTTTACGTAATTACTTTCCTTACAGAATGTTTTTTAACTAAATGTGTTGAGTTACAATTTAAAGAAATGGTCTATTTTTAAATTCAGATCTCAATCACTTAGTACTAAAAACTACATGATTATTTTAAATTCTTGGGAAATACCAATTCCGTTTCAATATATTATAACTATAACATGTAGTGTCAATGGCATTTTTAAAAGATATAAGTTATAAAACTGAATTTACTCCATTAAACTTAATTTCTAAAGAAATACGTAGGAGAATTTATTATAAGATAATAAGTTTTCGTTTTCATTAGATTAAATTTGAATACATAATGTTTTTATTTAAACTGTTTCACTTACTCGGCTGATTAATTAAGCAACACATTTTTAATTTTAAGTTTTTTCTTTCTTTTCTTTAAGTTTTTTCTTTCATAATATTAACGTATTTTTAAAAGATCGCAATCGATTGAATTTTCATTTTTATAAGAAAAATTATTTATATTTACATATTTTTTTAATTTATTAATTGTAAAAATCGATGTTTTCAGATATGAAATTGTTCAATCTATTCCGAAATACTTCATTAAAAAAGAGGAAAATGGCTCATACTCTGGAATTATTGGACAAGTTATTAACAAAGTAATGTCCGTGTCATGTATTTTATCATACCAAATATTGTATTTAAAATTTTAGTAGAAAGTGCAAAATTTACATTTTTTTGAGGTATTTATTGCAAATTCTCCACGCATTCTAAACGACTATACTGAATAAGTTTTAATGTAAATTACGTATATTATAAATTATATGTACGTATAAATAATTTTTAACGCGAAAACTATAATACAGTATCGATTACTTACTTTGTGTTCTTCAAATTTCTTTCACAAAAAGTAACTTGTTTAATATTATCATAAGACATAAATGTTCACAATTCGTTTAATCATTAGGATGGCTTTGATAAAAGCGTGCGCATTTTGATATCTCATTGGTCGCTGAATAACAATATCTTTCCCGCGGAGGAATAGTAGATTGCATTTATACATACGATCCAGCAGGTATATGTACTGTTTGACAACTACGCTTAATTCGGACGTACTGTGATAGAGCTAGATAAATATAGTTTGAATTATCCTTAACGGAATTTTCAGACCCTGTGTTCAGCTGTTTGTGACACGTAGAAGTAAGTTCTCACATACGCTGGCTATTCCATTGTACTATATACACTACTTTTATTCTTCTTTGCAGTAAATTAATTACATTTTATTTTTACCTTTAACTTCGACTTTAAGTAAACTGGGAATGTATAATGTTTTGTCAAGCCATAGTTTTGTAATCGCCCAGAATCTTTAGTCGCTTTTGCTTTGTGGGTGTAAGATTTTATATTAGTTCGGTACGTTTTAAAATAACTATCGCTAACGTAACAACGATAAACGATAACTTTCTTTAATAAATATATTTAACAAATAAAGTTTGATTTAATCCACGTAGTACGTAACTGTATACGTAGACACTTGCAAATTTACGACAATTATAACTCCTTCGCCCGCCAACAATTGCAATATTTTTATTGTACATGTCCGAAACTTATTTATTTTTTTAAAGGTTTGAGATGTCATCACGAGCTAATTACACCTAATTGCCGTAGTGTAATTCTTGCAAAACAGAAAATAATAATCAGAAGGACTAATGGATAAAGTGATGAAATTAACACGATGTATTAAAGTACGTTATACACGATTCTAAGCATTGTAATAAGTTAAAATTTTTGTTGAATAAAGCGTAATTTTTGTCTATAGTATTCGATATACAGCGAATATGATAATTAATAAAATATGTTATTGTGAAGATAAAAAGTATACATTTCATCGACTCAGAAAATTAAATTTTAACTTCAAACGAAACGTAATTGATTTTTGTTTGCTTCTTTTCGAACAGCAAGCTGATATAGCCGCATTTCCGTTATATATTACTAGTCGACGGTACGAACAAGCGGATTACTCTTCGGTAATTGTTATGACTCCCGTCAACTTTATCGTGACTGAAAGACAAATTGTAACAAACTGGATGGCAATCGTAAAACCATTTTCATTACAGGTATGAATTTTAAAATGTATTTCACATTTATTCAACACGATTTACTTATTGCAGTTATGCTTTTAATTTTTATAAATGAAACACAGTTTCTCTTATTCAATCACGTTTAAATTATTTACTTGTACTAAAACCGAAAAAATAAACACGAATTACAAATAAAAAATTTTAAATGTTTTTTTACTAGTTCATATTGTTTGTCTTTTTATAAACAACGAACATCTATGAATTTTAATAAACGTTGAAAGGTGTCGCGATGATCTGTTTTAATCAGTGGGTGTCAGCCGCTTGGGGTGGAGGAAAATTTCGGTCCCCTCTTATTTAGGTATTTCAATTTAAAAGACCAAAATTCAGTTTTGTCACAGAACAAGCAATGAAAAATTCGGTGGTAGTGCAGCGACCTATTTAAAATACTTCTATAGGATATTAGTGGTGTATATGAATGCGAATGAATCGTACAAGAAAAAAAAGGTCAGCAGGTTTCGCAGGATTTTCTCGGATGAAAAATTACCGATTCCGGACTGTTCGGACGATAGCACTATCGTAGGCGCGATGCAAGTATAGATTAGGATGTTTCAAATTTTTACACGATATTATTATTATTTATCGTAAAACTTTGCCGCCCCCTAAAAAGTGCCGCCCGGGGCAGGCCGTCCCTGCCGCCCCTAGTACGGTACGCCACTGGTTTTAATATACCATAAATTAAGAAATTTCACGCATTATTTGCAAACACATGCATCAATTAACAGAAATTTATCTTCTGCACTGAAAATTTTTACAAAAAAGCAAAATAATACTTTTAAAATGTAAAAAATTCATCGAAAATATACGGAAAAACAGTAACAAAACTGCATAAAAACAATAATGATGCTAAAAAAATAAAGTTTTGTAGCAAAATTCAATATCTTCTTTAAAGGAAAAGTCGGATATTTGGACATGCTTTCTATTAATAAAAGTAAGTTCAAATTTTATTCTGCGCAGGAATGATTTTAAAAAAAATCAAGATAAAAATATTGCTTTGTTTAATTAAGGAATGTATTATTCACTTAAATTGTCTTATTATTCTCATTGTATAAATCAGAATAATATGACAATTTATATGCATACTTGGTTTTAAAATCTACCTGGTCAATGATTATCTACACAAGCGACAGAAAATTTGAATAAAAAAAGCATAATGTATCAAAAAAACACATTCTATATATACTATTGTCAAAGACTTAGGTTTCATGTCTTCATTTTAAAATAAATTACAACTTTTCTTTCCATTACCAATTTTTTAGCAAATTTCTGAAACAGCTTAAATGAATGGAAACTTGTCGGTTGTAATTGAAAATATGTGATGATATTCGAACATTTTCCGGAAATATTCGACATTTTCTGCAAAAATTCCTTAAACTTTTAAATTGATATTTACACTTTCTACATTCAATTTCAATCGTCGCATCGTAAAACAATCATTTCTAAACTTTGCATTTCTTTTTCTTCTGTAATAAACTTTTTTTAAATTTTTTTTTGTGTTAATTTTAGTCAGTAAAAAGTTATTCTTATATATCACATGATACACTATTCATTAGGTAAATTTTTAAATTTTTTGTGTTAAATTTATTATGATCAAATTAATTAAAATTTTTTTTTTATGTCTAGGACATAATAATGTTGTGCGNTTTTTCACCTGTAATAAACTTTTTTTAAATTTTTTTTTGTGTTAATTTTAGTCAGTAAAAGTAAAATATATTATTAGAATATGTTAAATATCAAAAGAGTTTTGTATTATTTTGATTTTAGATATCGCAATAAAAATTTTAATTGGGTAAAATGATAAGATATAAAGAGAAATATTATCTGTTTATTCGAATCTATTCGCTATTGTTTGAAATTTGTATTTCACTACTCCAGGGCCGTTGCAGTTTTGCGCGCTGATTCTCTACCTTCATTTTTTTTCATTTTACTTCTTTTTGTATAATAAATAACAAGTTTTTAAAATATTTTTGATGTTTTGTAACACAAAAACAAACTAATGTTTTTTATTTGTCGTTCATTAAAACTTTCAAATCGCTATAGTAAGATTATTTACATTTAGATCGAAAGAATAAAGGACAAAACGCACCAAAGATAAACAAAATAAATAAATAAAATGACTTTTTTAATAGAAGATTTATCTTAAAGTAAAGTATTGTAATTAAATAATAAAATTTATCGATACTTTGATTATAAACATAATATTTGTTTTTGAAGTTTGGATCGCAATCGGATCATCCATTTTAATATTTGGATTTATCTTCTCGTTAATAATCGAGTACGAACTNACACAAAAAAAAACTAATGTTTTTTATTTGTCGTTCATTAAAACTTTCAAATCGCTATAGTAAGATTATTTACATTTAGATCGAAAGAATAAAGGACAAAACGCACCAAAGATAAACAAAATAAATAAATAAAATGACTTTTTTAATAGAAGATTTATCTTAAAGTAAAGTATTGTAATTAAATAATAAAATTTATCGATACTTTGATTATAAACATAATATTTGTTTTTGAAGTTTGGATCGCAATCGGATCATCCATTTTAATATTTGGATTTATCTTCTCGTTAATAATCGAGTACGAACTGCAATCATCTCGGTGTAAGAAAATATGGATTTTAAGCGAGGTTATTTGGTATATGTTTGGAACATTCATTTATCAAGGTATGTGGATACAAATATGTGAAGAATAGATGTTGACAATGGTAATTCATATATATATTTTTTAAATCCAGGAATTAACATGAATTTCCCGAAAACATTGCCGTCGAGACTCTCTGTTGGATTCTGGCTGTTGTCTGCATTAGTNACATTCATTTATCAAGGTATGTGGATACAAATATGTGAAGAATAGATGTTGACAATGGTAATTCATATATATATTTTTTAAATCCAGGAATTAACATGAATTTCCCGAAAACATTGCCGTCGAGACTCTCTGTTGGATTCTGGCTGTTGTCTGCATTAGTTCTTGCTAGCAGTTACAGTGAAACTGTAATATATTTCCTAACTGCACCTGTTTACGAAATGGCACCGACAACGTTCGGGGAATTGACTTTTGCTATAGAAAGTGGAAAATATTCTTCTGGGGCACCGCAGGGAGCAAAACGTGTAACGTTCGGTGTAAGAAAAAGTTTTTGTCATTACAGGAAAATGTAAAACATAATAAAGTTGAATATATATTTTTGTATGTTAATTTTTAAATATTAGAAAAGTCTATTTAATAAGTAGCAGTTATTAGAATTGTATTGATGCTAAATGCATAAATATAATTTATCAACTACAGTCGACTGTATTTGTTATTAAATTTTATAAGAAATATTTAACTTTTGAATATTTCCTGTAAAATATCCTAAAATATAAACTAAAATTTGTTCTACAATTGAAAATTGTTTTACATTACATTCCATAAAGCAGTTTATAAATAACAAAACGTAATAAAGATTTCAAATATTTTAATTACAATTTCATAATAAAAAATTTGAAGTGTTCCAATAATATTTTTGTATAAACATTAAATTAAATTAAAAGCGTTTAAAAGATTTTTTGTCTTAAATTACAGGAGTAAATCGAATTTTGTTTTACAGGGATTTAAATCGGGTGATGCAAAAATTATAAAAGATCACATTGATAGCAACAATAATTGGGTATATTCCGAGGAAAACGTTGTCGAAAGACTAAAAAGTGATCGATACGCTTATATAGGAGCTAGCAATGTTCTAAATAAAGAATTTAGCAATAAACTGAAATAAAGAGTGCTAGAAAGCAAAGACTCTCTGATAACATTCAGCGAAGCGTATTATATAAGAAAGGGTTTTCCATTTAAAAAGGCTTTGAATAAAATGTATTGTTTTTTATTTGATATATAATTTGTGTTAATTATAGTAATATTTGCTCTGTTTTTTTCAGTATAATTCGCACGTTCGAATCTGGAATAATGGACAAGATGGAGAACGAAAAGGCATCGTACAACCGAAACGAAAAAGACATTGAAATTAAACCTCTAACAATCACCCAATTTATCGGATGTTTCATTCTTTTGATAGTAGTTTTTATAATAGCTTTTATTTGTTTTGTAGGAGAAAAAATAATTGAAACTAAGAAAAAATGTTAAGCAGTTGTTGGAATATATAATTTTGAACAAATTCATGACTTTTTTTGTATCTAAATTTTTAAATCTAGAAATTTATGTTGCTCGTATATGCAACGAGAGAATTGACTCCTGTAGTACATAAGTGTTCTATTGTACATTTATTTTAATTTAATGAAAGATTAATATATTTAAAACTTTTTGCATTCTTGAACATTTCACCAGCTTAATTTATGAATTACAGTATTAGAAAACATAAGTCCAATTTATTGTTGTCAATATTAGTCGAATTGTAAATAACAAAAATTACTTATTACTTGATGCAATCATATTCAGTAAATAATAATTACTGCTCAATTCGTAAACAAATCTTTTAGAAATCAACTGCACTGCATTCCGAGCAAATGCATTAATATCTATATCTTATTCATTTTTTGCTAATCACAAACTACACTAGTATAATTAGTTTAACTTATAAACAAGCTCCAACTAAAATATATAAAAAGAAAAAATAAAACATTAAGAAAATAGAGATAGAAAAAAATAATATTTGATTTTAAATAATGTACAGCCGAAATGTTGGTACAATAGAAATATTAATATCTCATTCTTTTTTAAAAAATCTTAACATGTCTACAATTTTCAAATAAATACATTGGCATTTTTTGTTTATATACTACTTATGATTATATTAATATAATGTAAAAGATTGCCTATATACATATTATCGAAATTTACTTAGAAGTCAATAAAACATAAAACGCTTATGGCTGAAATACGAATTATCTTTTAAAATATACAGTTAATTCAGTTTCGTCACCTTGATATAAAGAATAACTCTTGGTAGGTAGTAGCTACCGACCAATTAAAATAAAATTAATTTACTGTCTTACTGAAACCTTATTATCGAAACAGAAGCACACAGATATCTGATTAGGATTGACACGAAATAGCTGAACAATTTGGGACGAATTTGAATTATTTCATTTCGTGTCGACAGGTACGACGTTACAGGAATCTTGATGCCACATCTACATTTATATTCAAAAGAAGTTTCATATCTTTCTAGTAGTAAATTTCTAACGATATACAGACTTTGTAATATGTCATTATGAAAATAATAAAGTTTTGCTTTGAGATTATCTTTTCCTGTCACTTTAAAAATAAGACAGAAATGTAAATAATTTACGTAAGAAATTATTTTTAAGTTAAGTCACAGACGAATATCGAAGTAATTGAAATCCGTTGCTGATCTTCATAAAATATTGGTTTAATTAATTAATGATATAAGTACAGAATACAACAGGTTAAAGAGAAATGTAAATACATATAAACATTAAAGCATAGCTAAATAAATAAATTCAAACTGAAATGAATAAAAGGGGATGAAGATGTTAAATTAAATGAAATAGTAAAACAAAGTTTTCATTACATGTGTAATTTGTCAGGCATTTAACATTTTCATTTTCATAAAAAAAATTTCACTAAAAGAATACAGCTTTATATTATTCACTTATACTATCTTCAAGCTTATTCACTTAAAAAATTTATTGCTAAGTGTTTGCTAGAAATTAAAAAAACAGTTAAATGTTTGAAAAATTACACATTTATTGCTCATATATTTTTTATTACTATTTCTGCAATTTAAATTAATTTTCAAATTTTATTTTTGTTTTATCGAAATATAGTTTAAAGAGATTAACTGCCTGAACGAATGTTTCGAATTATAAAAAATTTTTTTGTTTTCGTTGTTCTCAATTATGCGACAGATATCACTCTGCACGAAAACAGTAAGTGCGTGGTACATGGAGAAAAACTGATATGCCGCACTAAAACTGATTGCTGGTCGAACGCGAATCCCTGACCAACAATGAGTGTGTGAGAATCGCCGGGGGTCCCAATCTGCTGTGATTATTAGCACCACTTAATCGGCACTAGTTCGTGAAACTAGTCTCGGTCGTCTATAAGAACGGCCTTTTCCGAACTTGGGGACACGAGTGTGGAGGTCTTACAGTAAATATTTAAAGCGGAAGTTGGTGATGGCGAATTCGTTTTTTTCCTTACGTCAGGGTCCCGACACCAGTTTATCTACTTTGCGTAACGCGGATAAACACGCGTGAAATTTATGCGGTAGATCTGATTCAGGGAATAATACAGAGACATCTCTTAACAAAATATAGAAAATTTAATAAACAAAATAAACAATACTAATACAGAATAAGAAATGATCAAATAATCCAAACCAACCAATCAAAGAACGAATAATCCAATCAATCGCGACATGAGGAAAATCTATTCTTAACCTATACAGTTGAGAGAAATAGCTCACAATTCATTTAAAACCATACGATCTGTTAAAGGAGCTTGGTCGTCTTTTTATCTTGGCGAAGGTACTTCATTTCGATCGTTCTGAGCTTCGGTTCAAGAGAAGTTTGGATAGGCACAATTATAAAATTTTTCTTCTAAGTTCTAACTGAAGTTTAACTCGATATAATACGATCATGGGCGTTGGTCTTCTGGTCAACGTGTATGGAGTGCAGTCTCTTCCAGATCTGCCGACGAACTCTTAAGGGCGGTGGCCTTAGAGAGCAAAATGAGTGGAATCTTGTCACTCTCGAATCTGCCGACAAACTCCTAAAGGCGGTGTGGAACAAACATGGGAGACGTCTCTCTTCTATGAGAGTTTCTGACGAACTCTCCGAATTCGACTAAACTTCGCCGACATCTTCCCACTTACGACCAATCATCGTATTCGGATTTTCCCACGTGGACGGATTGGAAGGGGATGAAATGAGGGGTAAACAGTTTCCATCGAAGCGAGATTTTTAGCAGATAAGGGAAAAACAGAAAATGTTCTAACTTTCGTGGAAGGACTCTTTTAACTGTTTTCTCGCCCTAGTAAACGTTATTTTTCTCACCAAACGTAAGAATAATTTATGACAACATTTTAACATTATTTTGAAAGTATTAGTTTAGACCCAGGGTATATTTGGATCTCACAAGTGTTTGAATCTTTAGAGAAGCGGATTTAGGGCTATGGACAGGACGCAGCTGCACCCACTGAGAAGAGGCTTTCCTCGAGTAGAGCCGGATACTTCAGATGTTAAAATATTTCGAAAGCACCGTATTTTACTTTCCTGGATTTTATCTAAAAATTTTCAATACAGAATTTATGCATAATAGACTACCCACGAAAAATTTCTGGAACAATAAAAAGTTAAGCTATAATGTAATATAACTAAAATGTAGGTAAAAATTTAACAGAGTTTATAACATTATGTGCGATAAAATCTCTTATTGTAATCACGGATATTGTTTTAGCTTTAAAATAAATATGTAAGATGTCTCATAATTTCAGTCAATAAAATAACATTTCTACTAATATAAGACTTTCTTAATTAAAATAAATGCATTATACTATATTTTAAATCACTTAATCACTATCTTTCGTATATGTTTTTAATATATTTACCTTGTGCTTTGTGATTTAACAAATTTATGTAATTTATGTGTACACATTTGGCGTTTTAAAGCGGGCGCCTTGGTAACGCGCGTTTTAAAAAACCAAGAGTTCCGCATAGATATACACAGTCGAACGCGCGTTTCTGGTCAAGCGCGCGTCATACACGCGTTGATAGATTTTCGTCAGAACGCGCGTTTCGCGGGCGTAAGCGGCGCGCTTTGAGATACATATGTTGCCATGTTGTTGTACATTCGATCGCTGCGTTTGATCGCGTCACGAATTTTCTTGTCTAGCGATACACAACGCACGACAAAACACAAAAAAAAAAAACAGAAAAATAAATCATAATGATATAAATTGTAAATATTATACAATGTTTTTTTTATTCCAATTTTATAACATTCAGGAATTGACATGGATGCATTTCTTAAAGATTATTACGTGAAAATTTTATATTGTGAAGTAAACAAATTACAGAATCGAAAACGTGTTGTAAACGGCCAAAGTTTTAATAGTCCGTTCATTGTATTTCGATTGCTTCATTCCATGCAGAGAAAATATTTATGTCTATACTATCAGCAAAGAATTTTGATAGTTTCTATAATATTTTGAGCGATGTCAATTTTTTATATTACGCGATCGAGTTGAGCCTAACACACTACTATATCACATAAATATTACAATAGAATTTAAGTTTAAAAATCTAACGAAACTATTTATTAAATCTTAGAGACAACATTTTTATGAGTAAAATGAAATAAAAACTTTGTCAATTAGTCGATTTACAACCCAGAAAAAAGCATTTGTTAGAGCCATGAAACAATTAACGTTGATTGACTCTCGCGGTAAGGGGTTACGCGAGAGCTATTAAAAATTTTTCGGCAGTAGTACTAAATTTCTACTAACTACACAGGAATAAGTCATATTTCTTCCCCATTTACAAACAAACCGTAAAACGTGAGATAACTTGTGAAGTTGAAATTCGATATGTTTATTTTTTGCGTTGTTTTCATCAAATTACATAAAAATTTGTAATTTGTAATAAAAAATTGTAGTTTTATAATGCAATAGATAAAACTTTAGAGTTATATATTAAAAATACCGAACCTAAAAGAACCATGCGACTCAGCTAAGCAACCATTTCTAGCGACTAACGTAGGGTAAGATAAAGGGTTGTTCTCACACACTAAATATCAAACGAAGAAAAACACGTGACGTAATCTTTTTCGAGTTTAGCGAAAAATTAATGTCAAGTAATACACAAACTTGACGTTAGAAATTTTGTAATAAAAAAAAATTTATTAAAACGTTCAACTATGGAAACTGCCTTTTCTCAATCGTTATCAGCAGAGCCGATCATTTGTTGTACGCTGCCAAATTAATAAAATTGGGTACACTTGTCCGTTGCGTTCGATTTTGTTTAATTTCGAATTTTTAAAGTTGTTCTTTCATCCACATGCATATTCTGTTTATCTAAAAAGTTAGAAATTATCAGAAAAATTATAATTAACATTTTTCTTTGTAAAAAAAGTTATATAAAAAGGCGTTATGCCTGGATTTCGATTCCGGGTGAAGGGCACTGTTCCAACCTCAATTCGAAACGGCCCTGTTTATTAAGTTATTAAAGATATTACGAACGCAGTCTTTAATTAATTAAATTAAAATTAATTAAGTTTAGAAAATCATAAAATTTTTCAACTGGATTGAAATAAAATATTAACATGTTAACTTTTACAATTGCGCGAGTAAAGCCATTATTTATTAAATATCACTATTAAATTTTATGCGGAAAAAAACACAGGCGATAGAATGTTTTTTAACTTTCGAACGTCTGTAATTTCTTCGTATATAGCAATTCAAAATGCATATAATTTTTCAAATCATAAGCTGTTCGTAAATTCAGTATTTATAAACCTAAATTTAATAACAAGTATTTTAAATTCATCCTGAGTAAACATTTTTTAAAGTAACAATTTAATAAGTATCGAAAAAAGTTGATTAGATGTACTGTACATGTACATGAACGAAGTTCAACTGTTTTCCAGCTAACTAGAAAACTTTGTGAATGTCTTCTGACAGCTTTTATGTAAATTTGTTTAATTTTTTAACTATAATAATCACGATAACAAGAAATGTAGAGTTGAAGATATCTGATAGTAAATAAATTGACATTTGGCTCTTATGAACTTTGCCGGTAGAATTGTTAGTTTCTAACAATTATAATAATGTTAATGAAATGAAAGTAATGCTATAAATTACAAAAAAATTATTTACACAAGCTTGTATTATGAGCTAAAATTTTGTTTAAAAGACTTTTTGTTTACTCTGGAATGTCTTAAACACTTTATAATTTATAAAGTTTTAATAAATTTTTCATTTACTACTTTATTCGTGAAGATGGATGTTATAAATTCAATTATTTATTAAAAATTAAGCACGTTTAACATCTCTAGAATAGGTTAAATAATAAGGATAATATTTCAGAATCATCAATAATTCTAATTTTATTAAATTTTATATTGTAACAGTCTGAAATATTCCATTTAAGTTTCAATTGTATTATATTATCAAGTAGTACATTTAGTCGTTAAGCAGGAATGAGAAACTGCATAAGCTGTCTATAGTTTACTCTCAATTCTTCTCGTGTACATCTATATAGTTTGGGGTTAAATAAATACACCATTTACACTTAATTCTACGAAAAAGTAAATAACTTTCTTGCGTTTTAACTGTATTATTTTCTTTATTCATTTATGTTTCTGATGAACATATGAAAAATCGATACAGAAGTTGCATCACTTTCAAGGTAACAAATTTTAAATTACGTTTTGCGAAATCTGTTGTGACGTTTTATTTATAATATTTTTATATAATTTTTAAAAAATGGCAAAAAACTTAATCTTAAGCGTAGGAATTAGTTTAATAAATATTTGTAAATGAAATTAACAAGTAGAATCGTTATTAGGCGTGACATAACCTAATATACTCAGCATATAACACACGACATCCTTTATATATCTCCATTTCTCGAACTACAAAATTTCAATAGTATTAATTTCCTTGTACAAAAGTTTTTCTGCAACATTTAAGAAATTTTGGATTAAAGGTGCAGGAGATATAAAACTTTAAATTAGGTGATTAAAATCGTAGTATTAAAGACAGATACATTGACATCGATACACACAGAAAAAATTGAATTTCTTGCATAATGTAAAATCTTAAGAAAGGGATTTTTTCAGCACTCGTAAAACTTTCCTTTTTTTATATATTCCAAATTTGAGAAAGTATTAGTGCTTTTGTAACGTAGATACTCCAGTTTAGACATTTTTAGACAGTTTTCAATGAAGTCGTTTTCATAATTACATTCATCAGATGTATGAAAAGCAATCTTCGTTTTCTATTTTAACGCAACAAAAGAGTATAGTGTAATTTTTCGTATTCCCTACAAAATAACTTATTAATTTTTCTTGCAAAATTCATCAGCACCCGTTGATGCAATTTTGTATCAGGTGGCAGATAATGAGCAAAAATGTAATAGTAATTATAAATTTATCTCTTATTAGATGCATCAGAATATATTCCATAAATCTTAAAGAAACAGAAAAATATAGTATCAAACAGTACTTTTTGTAATAGTAGTAATTACATTTTGTTAAGATTTCTTTTACTTGAACGCTTTAATTAACCTTTACACGTGCAGTGGACCTAGTAAAAAGCATTTATTATTTAACGACTATAAAAATTACATTTATATTAATAATATCTCAAAAGTTCNGTAATTACATTTTGTTAAGATTTCTTTTACTTGAACGCTTTAATTAACCTTTACACGTGCAGTGGACCTAGTAAAAAGCATTTATTATTTAACGACTATAAAAATTACATTTATATTAATAATATCTCAAAAGTTCAGCAAATTTTTCGCAGAATAATAATTTATTAAGAGACACGCGCCCGCCGTTTGATGAGCTGCTCCAGGACGAAAACAAGCTTAAGCAAATACGTTCTCAAACGGTGCACACTCGGTAAGTAAACCTACAATTTTTTGTTTATAGCATAGTTTATATGGATTTTTTTTCGAAAAATTATACGTATTTTGGAAATGTTGAGTAAAATTACTCTATAAATAATTAATTTTATGGAAGAAAACCTTTCAAACAGATGTAGTCTTTAGACTGCACACGTGCTGGGCTGTAATTGGCTAATGTATTTAAGTGACTTCTAGAACACGAAATTTATATAAAACGTAATGTATCTATCGTGTTATAGGGAGTATACAGTAGATTATAATTCAGGTAATTCCAGCAAACTAAATGTACGTAGAACTTATTTGATATATAGAAATTCAATTGATAACTAGGAGTGATATTCATGGCGTTGTATAGTTAAGAAAGATGTAAACGTAATTACCAAGTTTTGTAGAGATTCACTCATTGATACGTTAAAATTTAAGAAAAGCAGCTTAAAGATTTTTAATTAAACTTTATTTTTTCCTTACGTAATACATTAAAAATTGTTAGTGAAACCTTCGGTCATTTATGAAAATGTATTAATTTTTATGTTAACAGCATGGCTATTACATATGATAATGCAATATTATATTCAATTTTCTTTTTTATTTGTTTTATATCTTCGAATATATGACTTGTAGAACAATTTAGTAAACAAATAAACATATGACAGATATATAAGAAAGGTGAAATTTAACACATCAAATGATGTATCACACGTATGTCCATTTACAACAAGCCAATAAATCCAACACGTTAACAGAAATACAAATACCATTTGAATAACTTGGACAGCAGTTATCAACATGGCAACTATTGAAAATATCTTTATTTCCATGCATTTTAAAGTAAAATAACTGTACATCAGCGAATGTACAAAAATATTAATGTATGCAGACGTCAATAGATAACTGGACTCTTTGAAAGTAGCATACCATGTTAACATAATCACCATTACGTGATGATAGCAGTGAAGAAACATCAAATTTCGTTTATTTAATATTATGAAAATTGTGTCTCCTAATTCCCAAACTTTAGAAAATACAAATATTGTACCCCAGAATAACATCGCTGGTGTATTTTCGACCAAACTTTTATCGCATACAATTTCATAAAATGTTAATCGCTTAGATGCTTCGTACAGAACTGGAATGCTTCTTAAAGTACTACAGATGCTATAAATTGCCAGAAGCCCATTCCAAATCGTAAAGGCTAGTTTCAAGTTATAAGGAGGTCGACATTTCATGTGATGCTGAAGGATCATGATGGTTATCAAGTAGATGATGGATATGTAAATGGAATAATGCCAATAATTTTTAAAAAAATATCTTAAAGAATCAGTAGTAAAGGTTTTTTCGAAGTGAAACGGTTCAACTGCGATCGTCAGGTTGTTTTTTTTTCATTGTTGAAAAATGTCGATAAAGCTGAAAATAATTGAAACAATTTAAAGTTTTTAATTTACTAAAATTGTTTAATGTTGCATATGGTTAGCTTTTTTGTCAATTCAGAAAAAGTACTAAATTTGTATTAAATATTTCGTACCCATTCACTACATTTTATATATTTAAACAAATTGTAATTATTATAGATAAAAATCTGTAATAAATTCTAGTTAACTTATTTTATATCTTTTCTTACCCTAGAATTTGAACTACATTAATACCACGTTGACGAATAAAAATTAATCGTATATTTAATTATCAATAAAATATAATTTGCTGATTTAAAAACTTTCATATTTTAGTAGCGAGTGGTGATTCGATGAGAATTGCACACAGATTCAGTCGGTCTATTTTCTAGAATTTTATTTGCTATTCGGTCTACTGCCATTTTTTAGCAAGTAATTAAGTAAACAGTAAAATTTTAATATAACGGCACAAATTATCGACTCGTCTCTTTTCGTTCATAAGATGTCGTATAATTACCTACTCAGCAGTGAGCGACGAATATATTCGTCAAGGGCGTATGTGTAGCAATTATAGACGTCAAATTCTTTTGAGGGGTATCACAAGAAACAAGTCTAAAACTAGCGCGAAAAAAAATCATCGCATAAAAATTGAATTATGTTACAATTAAAAAAACACTTTTTTCACGAGACATTATTGTTTACAAAATCTCTTTTCGAAACAGTAATAAAAAAAAAGCTTGAACAAATACTCTAAAAAATTTGGCACGTTTATTCTCCACTACTAAGTGTTAGCATCATACCTGACTATTCAACTGATGAATTGTGTAAAATATATATACAGTATATATAATTTAACATTTAATAGTTAATTATAAAATTTGCTAGGATAACGCTATATGTCAATATAAATTTATATAAATACGTTTAAAATAAATGCATTAATTAAATTATTTATTTAAAAATTAAATTTCAGTATTACGAAACACTGCATAAAGGCTCTCACGTTTGTGTAATACTTATGTTTAGTGCATACATAAACGTATGCACGTTTTTGTAGGCACGAAACACTACTTGCTATAAAGAAATAACTTTTTTGCCTGTTTATAATAAACTGAAGAATATTTAGATAAGAAAATATATGTATATAGAAAGTGCTTCAATTTTACACAAGTGTTAATCTATCGTTAACACTAAAAAAATTCGCATTTAGCATCGCTGGTTTAACTGCATTTTCGTTACTTCCTACAGCAGCCTTATCTACTATTGTTGGAGAAATCTAACTTATTGATAAATCGTTGAAATTGTCAGGTCGAAAAATGTACATAAAGCTACTTATGAATACTATAAAATATACGCATTCGGCGTATATTCCAGTAATTGTATTTGTGAATGTGTTTGTTTAAAAGTTTATTTCACTAAAGGAAGTCAAAGTAGTGCTTATTCTTCTCAACAAAGAAAACTTAATAAAATGAAACAAATTTCTGTGACTATGAATTAATTGCATTACTTTAGTATACTATTGTCACGGTAATCGTGATACTCGCATGATACTAAATGGCACAATTTTATTCGTCAAGTAGAGACAAATTAAAAAATTTAAATTATCGTACATTACTTTAATATTTATTTTAAGAAACTGTACAATTCACAGCCGAATATCAAACCTTCATTTGCCAACTAATGACATTTCGCAAAAACAAACCAAATGTATAAACGCTGCACCCTCGAAAGCCACTTAAATCATATAGACTATTGAGCTCGCCGGTAACCATGCATTATGTAATTTTCCTATACGAATGCCACCATACCGCTTGCATGAAAAACAAAATGCTTAGGAAGAAGGCAAAGTGACTCGATCAAAAATGTTTAATGTGATTGGCACACTTCAAACTATTACGCATTAGCAAACTATATCGACTAAAACAGTAAACGAAGTTGATCATAAATATCCTGTATAATAAATGAAACAGGTGGAAACTTATAATATATGAGAATCTGGGATTTGGAATAAATATTTTTAAAAAATGTTTATTCTAAATATAAACTAGATAGAAAATTACCGGTGTATTCCTTCCTTTGAATTACTGAAAACACTTTGTTTTTTCCAAAACGAGAGTTCAAAACCAGTATCCTGCTCGAGTTATTAGCACAACCGCCTTATCTTTAACTATTGTCGATTTTATATAAAAAAGTATAGGCCACTTTTTTTACTTGTTTTTAGTCTTTCATCAAACCATTGTGTTTTTCTAGTGTCTGTGCCGAGTATCCACCGGATAGGTATACGTCCTCCCAGGACTACGTGTAATGATCCCATGATCTAATCGACTCGCCATATTAGTTATATACGGCCTTCAGGTAATATCACCACTTTTATGTAAGCCTAATCTCTAAATAGAATTAAAATTTTAGGTTTAAAATTTGATATTTTCGTATAGTTGATTATTGCACTTTTCTTCTGTGTAATTTTTGTAACGGGTTAAGTTACAAACGAAACGATCGAATATAATTTCCTCTTATAAATTCAGGTGAAATCAGACTACATCTTCAACCATTCATAAGTTAAAATTATTTTTACTCGTTTTACTTTGCAAGTTTAGACTAATTTGTGTCAGGACCCTGACGATAAGAGTTAAATTGTTATTGTTATAATATCGTGATAGTTTAAAAGTGTTAGATAAAAACGCACACTTCGGTCTCACACATGTCGATATGCCGAAATCAGGAAAAGAGAATAAAACGAATATGAGAGAATGATAGTTTTCAATTTGAACAGCCGACTTTGTTTCAAGATCATACTAATTTGATACTTTTATTTTATACTTAGTTTTCATATAGGGGAGACCGGGGCAAGATCGGCATGTTAAGCTTTACTTAAATTTTGTGTAATAAATACTGCTGTAATCTGAAAAAAAAGCTTTGCATATTGTCTATTGGAATGTTACCTTACTATAGAACTGGTTAAAATCAGTTTGGAAATAAAAATAATTAAAATAATTACAACTTTACAAGAAGAGAGAAATTGACGAAGTTTCCCCGGGTATAGGGGCAAGATCGGCAACTTCTCTCTTNTGAATACAATTTTTATTGCGAACAGTGTATTTACTATAACAGGGGCCTATCTCTTATCAATGTAAACGTATTCATTTAGACCTAAGATGACAAATCTGTGACTCGAAATATGTACAGGAACGAAACTGCGCTTTATGTATTAGAGGCCATTTAGCAGAGAAAGTTTTCACGAAGATCCTCGTTACGACCATTACGAAATTCTCGTTGTAAATAGTCTATACAGTTAAATAGTGAGCGAACAAATCGAATTGCACGAATTTACAGTAGAACTTAATTTTATTTTATTATATTCTCTGAGTCGCACAAAAAACATACGATGACGATATAACACACTGATATTACTTGTTTATCCTATACCTATTTTGGTCTCTGCGTCGTCTTATCCCGCGCTAAAATTTCTACACTTTTTTTCCTGGTAATTTTTCGCTGGGCATTTTAAAGATTTCTAACTGAATAAGAAAAACTAAGTAACTAGAAAAACTACAAACACAAATCGTTAACAAATGCTGATATCCGATATTTATTCTAATAAATTTTGTTAAATTAAAATATTTACTTGTTCCACGCTCACATCTTTAAAACATTAAAGTGCTCGTAGCTCAAACAGTAATTAATATACATAAGTTTCAGACAAAGTAAAAATTGTATAAGTTATATTTTAAACAAAAAATAATTCGAGTCTAGTATTAAAAAATAATACCCGAAAGGCTCACTCAATTTACTAGCTTTAAATAATAAAATGCACGACACTTACCAAACTAAGATGTAAAGAAAATGCGTAGAATTATGTTTAGTATTCGATATTTATTTAATTGTTCTTTATATGGATCTATATCTAATGAATGTAAAATGGGAAAAGTGCCAATGGTATTTTTTATAATAAGACGTGTTTAAATTTAAAAATTTCTAATTAACATAATATGTTTATTATTAAAAATAATAAAATTAAAGTAAGTTAATTAAACTCATCATCAATTACTCAATATAAAAATTTTAAAACTTTTATTCTGACTATTCTAAAAAAATATACAAGCAGCAAATGTACGAAAATAATTTTTTCGTGTTTAATTTTTACGGGAAAAATTTTTGAATAAAATCAAATCGATCGTCTTACCACTTGTCAGCTGATTTTCACACCCTTTATTGATGTATTTTAACTCTGCTTCTAATGAATACTAAAAGTAATCGAATATTTTAGTTATTGCAAATTAACTAATTTTGAAAATCAGCTGATAATTTGGAAAATGCATATAAAGCATAATTATTATTTTCAATAATTTAAAATGTTAAAAATCAATATTTATATTTTATAGTAAATTTAGTAATTATTTATTCGCTAGTGTTTTTATGAGTAGATTACTAAAACGATAGGGTTCAGTTTTAGTTACATTAATTAATTTTCGTTCGTTCGAAATTCGGTGATGCGATATATTTTCTATCTATCTATATATAACATCATACGTCATATTTTCTGCTTTTAACACGGATATTTAATTTTCAAACAGAGTATTGAACACATATTTGATTATATTGTTGAACACAGTAAAAAATTACTAGATTTTTTATTAATATTTATAAATATTATATAAATTTTTTTTCAATAAAATTTGAATAGAAATATACATAGAAGAAATGAGCACAAATAGGAAAAACACGTTCTGTGCTTTTTTCTATTTTTATATAAATATAAATTTATGAATATTTTTTCTAACTTAAATTTATTGTAATATAACGTAATCCGAAACTTGTGTATATTACTTGTATTATTAGTAAAATAAATATAATTGTTTTTTGTAGTTGACCATTTTGGAAGTTTTCATTTAAATTTGTTTAAAAAAATATATTCAGCTGTATTGAAATTACATAAATATTCGTCTCTTTTAATTCATGACTTTTAACTTGTTTGGCAATATCGTTGAAAATCAGAAAATCAGTATTTGTTTAGAACTCTTTTCCTAGAATTTCTTTTACCTTTCTATATTTCATACTTTGTCATTATTGAATTAATAATTATAATGATGTTTAATTTTAAGTCAGTCAAAGTGACAATTTACATTTTTAACAACGTTGTATATCATAGAATTTAAAAATAATGAGTTTATATAAATATATTTAAATAAATACTTCACTTATTTTCGATACTCAATTGGCACTCACTACACTTCATCTACTTTCGTACTTAGTAATGACGTAAAATATTATAAAATTACATTTCTATATTAAATCGTTGTGAATTATTTTTAAATATATCGATTCATAACAGAAATCTCATATGTATATTTACTGTTAAACTTGCTTTAATTATCAACGAGTCTTGCTTTCATAAACATTGCTTTCATTAATCTGCTCGTAACTTTAACGGTAATTAACGAAAATAAATCTCAATGTAAAAATTATATAAATTATATTATAAACAGAAAATAATTCGATTCTAGTATCACGAAATAATACTTAAAACGCAGACTCAATTTACTAGTTCGAAATAATAAATCGTGTGATACTTACCAATTCAAAGTGAAAATGAAATGCGTAGAATTGTGTTTAATATTCGATATTTATTCATTTGTTATTTATGAACGTCTGTGATAAATGAACATGGAATGGGATGAGTGCCAATAGTATATTTTTTACGATAAGATTCGTTTAAATTTTAAAATTTGTTGTTGAAATTATATCTATATTTTTTGCTTTATTTAATAAGAAAGTAAACTCATAAAACTTAAGTTATTATAAAATACGTATTGAAAATGTTATAAAACTCTCTTTCTTACTATTGTAGAAAAATAAACAAGAAACGAACGTAAGTTTAATTGTTTACAGGAGATATTTTTGAATCAAATCCAAATCGTTCCTCTTTCCACTTGTCAGCTGTTTTCAATAAACTAGTTTTTATGTATTTTCAACTTTAATTTTAATATTCATTAAAATCGAAGTTGAATTGAAAATTAATTCTGAAAATTAGCTGACAACTTCGAAAATGTTTTTAAAATTCCAAACTTCATTATTAATAATTTGCAACAGTAAAAAACAAATAATGTTAACGAATAGTGAATATACAGGTAACCCCCGTATAACACGGCACTTCTATAGCACGGATTAACTCTAACACGGTTCGAGAATTGGGAACATCCTTCGTATAACACGGTAGTTTTATAGCACGGGTTCACTTTAAATCCCTCGTACATCCCTGTTGTACGAGGAATTTACGAGTGAGTAAATCCCACGTACAACATGAAAAGTAATAAAGGTTGCGTTCTTTTATACTTCCGAGTAAGCATTCTAATTGTTTTCGTAGCTACTTTGAATGCTCTTTCAACAAAAAATCCATTTAATGGTTATATTTTACAATTGGGACTTTTCTTTTGCCTCTAAAAGCTCATTTCAGAATTATAGATTATTCCATCACGATACTATCGATAGTGCGGGCGCCGCCATCTTTCTTTCACCGTCGTTTTTTAATGCTTACAAACAGCAGCGCACTGCCATTGCAGAGCGACCGCTATTAACGAACGCACCCAAAACTTACTAGTTGATGCTCATGCTGAGATCATCATATAGGATGAATAATTCTCTGGTAAAATATTTACTTAATAATAATTATTTTACCTATGAAAAAAATTAATAATAAATTCGATTTTAATAAGTATTTAACAGCATGTTTTTTAATTTTTG
>NW_019386767.1:26802-45594 GCF_000671375.1 Centruroides sculpturatus | reverse complement strand
GCAAAGTTGATAATACATAAAAACTAGTTTATGGAAAACAGCTGATAAGTGGAAAAACGACCGATTTACATTTTATTCAAATATCTTTTCTGTAAATAATTAAATATTAAAACAAGTTTAGTCATACGTTTGCTGCTTGTGTATTTTTCTAGAATATTAAGAATGAGAGTTTATAACATTTTCAATGCGTATTTTACAATGAGTTTGATGAATTTAATTTATTATTAGCGAAAAAAAATAAAAATATTATTTAAATTAGTAATTTTGAAATTTAAACAGATCTTATTGTGTAAAATTTGTCATTGGCACATATTGGTAATACCGATTGGTGTTAACGATTTGTTTGTAGTTTGTTTTGTTTGCTAAGGTTTGTTTTGTTTGCTGTTTGTAGTTTACTTAACACCTAGTTTTTTTCTGCAGTCCGAATTTTTTAAAATGTGTTGCAAAAATTACGAGGAATAAAAAAGGGTTGGAATATATGTGCGAGATCGGACGACGCAACGAGCAAAATTGTTATAGGTTTAATTGAGGAAGATACCGTTTCTCAGTGTTGAATTCCACGAAACTGTGAGCCCGCGAATTTTTGCGGGTCTTTTAAAAAAAATTAAATTTCCTTGTTAATTAACTTAAGAAAAAACCCGAAGATTTTGTACTAGATCGGATTTCACCGATTATATCACAACTGGCTGAGGAAGTTTACAGTTAGGTGTGAAAAATGCACTGTCATCGTCAACAAGAATCGATGACGTGTCAGCTCTCGCACGAAAAAGTATAAAAGCTCGAATCTCCGTAACTTCAGGGCGATTCATCATAGGAAGTTGTACTTAGTAATAGTGTCACCGAAACTCCTGAGCCTCCATTCAGCGGACCCGATCCAGCTATAGAGAGGGAGGACCTGGAATAAAAGACACGGAAGACACCACACCCTGAAAGTTCTCCAATTCGCCCTGCCACCGACAGGTATTTTGTGGTATATAAGATTTGTAAGCGCTTTCTTTCGAACTAGAAATTCGTGCTCGAATTTATGTAAATAGTAGAGATAACCACTTTTAACCTTTTGTAGTGCTTAGTTGAGTATATAATAAATGCTTGTTCAGTTTTAAACCTGTTTCCTGTCATTTAAGGACGCCTATCAACTTGCTCACCTCCCTCCCCACTCGAACTGCTCTCCTAGCCATCCAACGACGCCGAGATCGGGTTTTATCAACCTGTTGCCGAGTAAGTAGTCAGCGGGAGATTGATCCCTGACCCGCGGTTTATCTCACACTGGTGTTAAAAGTGGGGTGAAGCCAACTTCCAGGCTTTTGACAGGTTAGTCCGTTTTAGACAGGTTCGGCTCAAACAAGTTTTGTTCGCCATAAACATTTTTATAAAAATTTTAAGCATAGTAGCGTAGTAGAACTAGAATATACGCATAAAAATTGAAGGCGAAAATCCTCGCGCAACTTTAGGAGGATTAGGTAGTTTGGTTCCATTACTGGCTGCATTCTCAGGACAAGCAGAATATGTAACTTCAACTTATTCACGTGGCCAGATCGTGGCTTGGCATTCTGTTCTCAGGGTTGTACTTAATGTTTCGAAATCATGACTAGCGGAGTAAGATCGGCAACATAAAGCCACATTGTACGCAAAGGATAAAAATCAAACAGATGATAAATGAAAACATGTCTGCATTTGTAAATGGAATAATGCCAGTAAATGCGAAAAAAACTTTTTAGAAAATCAAAGGTGAAAACTGTATCGAAAAACAGAGGTTCGTATAGTATCGTACACTTGTATTGCATTTTACGAGGGTATGCCATGAGAATGCAAATTAAGAAGAGATATTTTAAAATTTTTCCTGCAAAAAAAAAGTAGGAACATTAAGAAATAGACCTTCTAAAAATTTTCAACGATATTTAGTGTTCCATCGTACATAAAGTTCACACGGGGACCGCATAAGTTCTCTTTATTTGAGCTTTTCGTCTTAATGTTCGATTTTAGGTTCGAATTTATATTTATAAATGAGTTTGAAAGATCCAGCTCATTTTTTTTATAATTTAGTAAACCTAAAAAAGAATTCAAAAAGAGTTACGAAAACGTTTATTATTCATCACCTAGTGGTACTACGCACTGATTAGTGATTGCAGTAAGTCTTAATTATCTTTATCCCAATGTGTTAAGAAATTATATAAAAAGATTTTAGTTAGTCTCAGAAGAGATAGGAGCTAATTTTTGCATTCTAAAACGAGTAAGAGCGGCTAAAATCTAATAAAAATAAATCTTTGTTGTCGTTACTTTTTATTTGAGCAACGCCGGGCTCATCTGATAAATATAAAGTATTTGTATAAAACGACTAAAAATTTCGTGTAGTATATTTTTAATATTTATGATATTACAAAAAATGCGATAAAGGCATGGTTATTATTTATTATACATTATAGTAATAATTTTTTTAATAATTAAATTTTTATTAATAGCATTAAACAACGTACTATATTGTTTTAGTGTTTTCTTCATACACCTTAGATCTGCATACATAAGATTTATAAAACAATTGGATAAAAAGATATAAATATGACACAAATATCACAGAGTAAATTTTTAAAATCTCAAAAGGAGTGTCACACGAATTTCCATTTGTGAGCAACCAATGAATACAACACGTAAGCAGAAACGCAAACAACATTTGCGTAATTTCGATCACCGTAATATACATCGCTATTGTTGAATAAATGTTAATCCCTATGCATTTTACAGTAAAATAGATATAGATGAGAAAATGCACGAAAACATTTACGTCAACATTTATCGTTAAATAGCTCGATTGTTTGTAAAAAGAATTCCATGACATAATCAACATAGTAAGATGATGATAACAGTGAAGAAACATCAATTTTCTTGTATGAAGTATTAACATAATTGTATCTCCCAATTCCCAAACTTTCGAAAACACAAACAACATTCTCCAAAACAAAAGCGTCGGTGTATTTTCTACAATACTCTTGTCACAAACTATTTTGTAAAAAGTAAAGTGCTTAAATTGTTCGATCAAAATTGGAAATGATCTAACAAATCCAGAGATATTAGAAAAACCAAAATACTATTTAATGTGGTGAATGCACGATTGAAGTTATAAGGAGGTCGACCTTTCATGTAATACTGAAAGTTGTTGATGGCCAGTACATAGAATATAATATGTAAATGGAATAATGCCAGTAAATGCGAAAAAAACTTTTTAGAAAATCAAAGGTGAAAACTGTATCGAAAAACAGAGGTTCGAATAGTATCGTTCTGTCGTACTTTTTCATTTTTGAGTAACGTTGTAATGCTAAAAATAAATCAAGCAGTTGAATAATATAAATTTATTTTAAATAAAATCTTGTTAATGAATAACCACATAAATTATAAAAGTTAGGGGAGATCGAGGCAAGATCGGCATGTTAAGCGTTACTTAAATTTTGTGTAATAAATACTGCTGTAAACTGAAAAAAAGCTTCGCATATTGTCTATTGGAATGTTACCTTACTATAGAACTGGTTAAAATCAGTTTGGAAATAAAAATAATTAAAATAATTACAACTTTACAAGAAGAGAAAAATTGACGAAGTTGCCCCGGGTATAGGGGCAAGATCGGCAACTTCTCTCTTTTTGTAAAGTTGTAATTATTTTAATTATTTTTATTAAAGTTGCCCCTGGTATAGGGGCAACAGTAATGGGGCAAGATAGGCACGTATATAAAATTATGTTATTAACAATGTATAAGTTGGAATTCACTATTAAAACAAAGAAATACAAATCCAACACCCATTTAATATTATTACAACGAAATGCAAGTTGAAAGACATATATACATGAATAACAAATGCAAACATGTTTTCATTTATCATCTGTTTGATTTTTATTCTTTGCTTCTAATGGGGCTTTATGTTGCCGATCTTACCCCGCTAGTCATGATTTCGAAACATTAAGTACAACCCTGAGAACAGAATGCCAAGCCACGATCTGGCTACGTGAATAAGTTGAAGTTACATCCTTCTAACAGGAAAAGTAACTTTCGTTATCATGGAATTATAACAAAACCTGCCAATTCAATATAAATGGAAGCAAAATATTATATGGAATCGAACGAAAATGAAAATTTGCTTGATAATTCAACTACGCTTGTTGGAGAACAATAAAAACACTACACTCAACAAGCCATTAATAAAACTCAACTGCGTAACCTATAACCAAAGTCTTTTTTTAATTTGTTTTTAAAAAAAAGCGCTTGACAAACTTGCCCCGCATGCCGAAGTTGCCCCGGTCTCCCCTATATAAATTATATTTTAAAATGTGAGGTATTACAACACTTAATTTTCTTATATAAGTTACTTGCAATAAATAAACGTTTAAAAGTATTAGGTAAATCCTTAATTTTAAACATTTACATATTTTAAAATTGACGCATATACAGTAGTAAACTTTTACTACTGATCGTAGATTAATTAATGGTAAATTTTTACATTGTGAAGATTAAAACTTTATTTAAAACGTATTTTCTAAAGTATAATTCGTCGTTATTGTGGTGAGTTCAGATAAGGTTTATTAGAGTTTTAAGTAATATGCCTTTTCGTTTATATCATACAGTTTAGAACGTAAAATGTTTGCTACGACTTATTATACCGGTGACATGGTTCTGCATATTTTAGAATAGTAATAAAAATTTGTCCTTATTTATCACTTGTACACATTTTACAAGATATTACTGTATTTCGGACTTGCTGGTCCCTGATAAGCAGGTACACAACCAACAATTTGTAAAATAAATTATAAAATTTGTAGTAATTTATGTTCAGTAGAATACAGTTTAGTAAACACAATAGTTCAGGGGGTTACTATATATTTTCACATAAAAATTCTATATATATTTACAATTGAAAAGATTACATTGTAGAAATCGACACAACAAAATAAAAATGTATAAATTTTAATGTAATTTAAAAAATTTACGTTTAAATACTGTTGTTAATTGTAAAATATTATATTAATGAGTAAGTTTTACAACAAACGAAATTCATTTCAGTTTGCAGAGTGCTGTCGTTCGAAGATCAAGTTAAAGTTATCACAACAGCAATTAGCCGAAAGTTTAACTGTGGAAGAACTAAATTTATTTTATCGTCGACCTACAGTATTTTCTTTGGGAGTAAAAAATATTCTGAAGGATATACTTAATCGGCTGATCTCATCGTTTGATAAAATTTATTTTTATTTATTTTGAAGCTTTTATACAGAAAATATGCAATAAATTGTTTCTGTATCAACCTATGTTATTTTAACGGTATTTTTAGAAAAATAATATCCAAGTAATTTTCTCACGAAAAATATTGAAAAAACAATAAACGCAAAAATGAAAGCAAATGCAAAAGAAATGAAAAAATCAGTTTTACAGTCAACCTTCCTTTTTCGATTCGGCAATGACAATCACGTGATGTAATGAAATCGCATAATGAAAGAAAATAATAAAATCGTTGTATTATTAAATAACAATTTTTCTTATTGTTCTTAAGAAAATATTAAATAATGCAGTGTTTTTAAAGTTAAAATAAGATTAAAATAACGAATACCGAAACCAAAGTGATGTAGAGATAAGACTCGCATGTATATCGATGACGTAATACACGTAAATGAGGAGCGAACGAAAACAACCGAGTTGAATTAATTAAGTCGGGGGAAAAAAGTGTGCATTATAATCGAAAAAATGCGACTATTGTATTAATCTTTAAAATATTGGCATTAATTATTAATTAAATCTGTCTTATAAAATCACGACGATTCCTGTAAATCTAGTTATCTGATAAGAATAAAATACATTACTGTACCAATATATCTCTATCGTAAAATACGTACGGAAATACAGTATTACTGAATTACCTGTGTTGGACGACCACCTGTCTAAAAGACCACTTTTTGAAGAAACCGTGGATGGTTGCCAATAACAGGTTTTACTGTATAACGTTGTTACAAATGAAAATTGTCATCCTGAATGAATTTAGAATTAAACGTCACTATAATTACTGATTCAAAATTTAAACTGTATAAGAGAAAAATGAAGAAAATACTATATTAAAAATTAATTGTAAACGCAAACTGGTTTTCTATTTTACAAGGAAAATGCAAAACGAGTTAAAAGTAATTAATTAAACAAATCGAACATTTATAAATATTAATTAATCGTAACTCAATATTTTTCAGCAAATTTAAATGTAAACTTTTAAAGTAATATTTTACAGTAAATAGATAAATGTATTATATCAATAATACATTTTACACAAAATTCTAATTTTGTTATATTAAAAATATTTTGTCATACGTTTGCTGCTTGTGTATTTTTCTAGTATATTAAGAATGAGACTTTATATCACTATCGATGCGTATTTTATAATAAAAGTAATGAATTAACTTTATTATTAGAGAAAGCTGGAATTTATTTCCTGCTTTCTCTAATAACAAATAAAATAATTTATTCCAATTTTAATTTTTGAAATTTAAACAGATAGTATTGTGAAAAAATACCATTGGCACTCATCCCATTTTACATATACTTATTAAGGATCTTGTTAAATAACAAATGCATAAATATCGAATATTAAACGCAATTCTACGCATTTTAGTATTACCTTGGTTTGGTAAGTATCACCCGATTTTTTACTTTCAGCTTCTAAATCGAGAACGCCTTTTGGTAAATTCGATTTCGTGATACCGAAATCGAATTAATTTCTGTTTATAATATAATATATATAAGTTTTACGTTGAAATTTATTTACATTAATTTTTATATAAATTCTGAATACATTAATATGGTTGTTTTAGCAATGTGAGCATGAAATAAGTGGACGATGCGACTTAACATAATTTTTCAGTATACATATTGGTAATACAGATTCCTGTTAACGATTTGTTTTTAGTTTGTTTTGTTTTGTTTGTTAACGATTCCTGTTTGTAGTTTTCTTCATACCTACTTTCTTCATTTAGCTTGATATCCTTTAAAAGGAACAATCGGAATCCTCGTGCGAGATGAGGCGAAATAAGAAGCAAAATGTGTACAGGAATGACCGAAAGAATAACCGATTTTTCTTTATGTAACGAATTAAATAATTACAATTTTTATTACGAACAGTTTTTTTTTCACTATAAACATAATTACATGAGTCTATCTCTTTTCAATTTACACGTATTCATTTAGACCTCAAATGATACATCTGTGACTCGAAATATACATAGGAACGAAACTGCGATTTATGTATTGCAGGCAATTTAGCAGAGCAGTGATAATGAAGTTACTATCGCCTCGACATGTGATCACAAAGTCCCTCGTTACGATGGTCACGAAATTCTCGTTGTAAATAGTCTATACAGGAAAAAAGTGAGCGAAGCAAAGCAAATAAAACAAATTTAGACAAGAACTTAATTCTATTTTATTATATTTTTTGGGCCGCACAAAAAATAATTCGATACTTTTTCTAAATACAGGCAATTTAAAACAAAAGTATGGTGAGGATATAACACTTTGTTATTACTACTTAATTTTATACCCGTTTTGCACTTTGCATCGTTTTATCTCGCACTAAAATCTCCGTCTTTTTTTCTTCCTAGTAATTATTCACTCGGCATTTTAAGAATTTCGGACTAAATGAAAAAACTAAGTATCAAAAAAAACTACAAAGGCAAATCGTTAACAAATGTTGATATCCGATATTTATTCTAATGAATTTTGTTAAATTACAATTTTCACTTGTTACACGCTCACATCTCTAAAATATTAAAGTGCTCGTAGCTCAAATGAAAATTAATATACATAAGTTTCAGACAATGTAAAAATTGTATAAACTATATTTTAAACAAAAAATACTTCGAGTCCACTATTAGGAAATAACACTCGATAGGCTTACTCTATTCACTTAGCTTAAGTTAAAAAAAAATCCGCGACAATTACCAAACCAAGATGAAAATAAAATGCACAGAACTGTGTTTAATATTCGATATTTATTCATTTGTCTTTTATTAACATCTATATCGAGTGGATGTAAAATGGGATTGGTGCCAACGGTTTTTTTTTATAGTAAGACTTGTTTAAATTTCGAAATTTCTAATTAACATAAATATGTTTATTATTAAAAATAAAAAAAATAAAGTAAATTAATTAAACTCATTATTAATTCCTGAATATAAAGATTTTAAAACTCTTATTTTGACTATTTTAGAAAAATATACAAGCAACAAACAGACGAAAATAATTGTTTCTTGTTTAATTTTTACGGAAGAAACTTTCGAATAAAATCAAATCCATCGTCTTACCACTTGTCAGCTGATTTTCATATCCTTTATTGATGTATTTTAACTCTGCATGTAATGAATATTAAAATTAATCGAATATTTTAGTTATCGTAAATTAATATCTATATTTTTTTCCTTTCTCTAATAATAAACTAAATTTATCGAACTTATAAAATATGCATTGAAAATGTTATAAACACTCATTCTTAATATTCTAGAAAAATACACAAGCAGCAAATGTATGACTAAACTTATTTTGATGTTTAATTGTTTACAGAAAACATATTTGAATAAAATCCAAATGAGTCGTTTTTCCACTTATCAGCTGTTTTCCATAAACTAGTTTTTATGTATTATCAACTTGTCTTCTAATGAATATTAAAATGGATCGAATATTCCAGTCATCAGAAATAAATTTATTTCGAAAAAAGGCAGAGATGAAAACTTCGAAAATGCTTCTAAAACATAATTTTTTTGTTTTAATTTTACAATTGTTAATAATAAATATTTATATTTAATAGTGAATTTACGAATTATTTATTAGTTAATGTTATTATCATTACAATTATTATTATAAAATAATATTACCGTTTAATTCTTCTTACATTAATTCATCTTCGATGGTACATATTAATCTGAATGATGTTCACGGTTTTTTAATATGTGCTGACTATTTTTTTCTACATTTTTTTTGATATTTCTATAACTTTAATTATTTTTTATCGTATTATATTAATATATAATCTACATAGCGGAAATAATAAATGATACCAATAATCTGATTTTATTTAATTTTACAATAATCTAATTTTAATTTCAATTTCATCGCTATTTCAGCTAATTCAAGACTACTACCCTGCCCATTTTTGAGTTTAAAACTTTTTTCGCTATCTTGAAACAAGTGTTTTTTTATTATTTGCTATTATATGTAATTAAATTTTGGACTTTAGGACATTCGAAAAATTGTCATTTAGATTAAATTTGAATTAAACATTATAATTAATGATTAGAAATTCAGACAAGTGAATAAGTAATACGTAAATAAATTATTATGAACAGAAACTGGTTTTTAATTACAAGAAAACTGCCAAACTAGTTATGAGTAATAAATTAAAAGAATCGCATATTTATATATTTTTATCGTCACTCAATCTTTCCCAGCAAATTTAAATGAAAACTTTCAATCCTATATTATAGAAGAAAGAATTATATGTATTACATATATAATAGAAATAATACACACAAATTTATAATTTCGTTATATTACAAATATTTTAAAGTAATTAAATATTTATAAAATTATATTTATATGAAAATATAAAGAACATAACATGTTATTTTATATTTCTATGCATTACTTTTATATTGGTTAAACACGAATTACGTCATTACAAAAAATATTTTCAACGTGGAAAATAAAGGATGAACAGAATACGACGTAATGTTTTTTCAAAGAATTTATATATATATAATTTTTAGTAATTTTACTGTATTTAATTATATAAATAAACATGCGTTTAATACAGTGTTATTGGAAAATATTAAAATTTATTAATGTAAAATAAGGTAAACAGTAATATGATTTTTTTATTACGATGATAAACATAGTTCTGTTATTATTATAACAAAAGTACTAACAACTGAAAAATTCGTACAGGTAACCCCCGTATAACACGGGAGTTACGTTCCAGAAAATTGCGTGTTATACCAAACAAAGAACTAATTCGAAAAAGGGGGTTAGGTTCCAAAAATTAAAAATCATACTGTTAAATCTTTATTAAAATCGAATTTATTATTAATTTTCTTCATAGGTAAAATACTTATTATTAAGTAAATATTTTACTAGAGGATTATTCATCCTATATAATGATCTCAGCATGAGCATCAACTGATAAGTTTTTGGGTGCGTTCGTTAATAGCGGTCGCTCTGCAATGGCAGTGCGCTGCTGTTTGTAGGCATTTAAAAACGACGGTGAAAGAAAGATGGCGGCGCCCGCACTATCGATAGTATCGTGATGGAATAATCTATAATTCTGAAATGAGCTTTTAGAGGCAAAAGAAAAGTCTCAATTGCAAAATATAACCATTAAATGGATTATTTGTTAAAAGAGCATTCAAAGTAGCCACGAAAACAATTAGAATGCTTGCTCGGAAGTATAAAAGAACGCACCCTTTATTACATTTCATGTTGTACGAGGGTTTTACCTAATTCCCGAACCGTGTTAAAGTGAACCCGTGCTATAAATCCACCTTGTTGTACGAATGATGGTTTCAATTCTCGAACCGTGTTAGAATGAATCCGTGCTATAGAAGTGCCGTGTTATACGGGGGTTATCTGTATATTCACTATTCGTTAACATTATTTGTTTTTTACTGTTGCAAATTATTAAGAATGAAGTTTGGAATTATAAAAACATTTTCGAAGTTATCAGCTAATTTTCGGAATTAATTAATTCTCAATCACTGGGGTATTCGATTTATTTTAATATTCATTAAATTCGAAGTTGAAGATACATAAAAACTAGTTTATTGAAAACAGCTGACAAGTGGAGAAATGACCAATTTGGATTTGATTCAAAAATATCTTTCGTAAAAATTAAGTATGAAAATAAGTCTTACGTTCGTTTCTTGTTGATTTTTCTACAATAGTAAGAAAGAGAGTTTTATAACATTTTCAATACGTATTTCATAATAACTTAAGTTTGATGAGTTTACTTTATTATTAAGGAAAGCAAAAAATATAAATATAATTTCAATAAAAAATTTTANTGATGAACTTGAGGTGAGGTCAAGAAAACCCATGTTTTTTCCTGAGCAGAGTCTGCCTTGGATCTGAAGGAGAATAGTGGTTGTAGTATTTGATCTTTTTCTTCTAGTATATTTTTTAAGTTGTCATTCTGTGCAGTGACAGTGTTAATCAACTCCTCTTTATTTAAGTTAGAGCACACATGGTGGATTTGAACTAAAGGCTTTCTCTTAGTTTTCTTGCTTGCCGAAAATTTGAATTCAGAGTCATGATTGTTATTGATGAGATTAATAATTTGTCTTTTAATGAATATTAAAATGGATTGACTATTTCAGTCTTTAGAAATAACTTAATTTCGAAAAAAAGCAGAGATGAAAACTTCGAAAATGCTTCTAAAACATAATCTTTTTTGTTTTAATTTTACAATTGTTAATAATAAATATTCATATTTAATAGTGGATTTACGAATTATTTATTAGTTAATGTTATTATCATTACAATTATTATTATTAAATGATACTACTGTTTAATTCTTACATTAATTAATTAATCTTCGATTGTACATATTAATCTGAATGATGTTCACGGTTTTCTAATATGTGCTGACTATTTCTATTCTACATTTTTTGATATTTCTATAACTTTAATTATTTTTTATCGTATAATATTAATATATTATCTACATAACAGAAATAATAAATAATACCAATAATCTGATTCTATTTAATTTTACGATAATCTAATTTTAATTTTAATTTCATCGCTATTTCAGCTAATTCAAGACTACTACCCTGCCCATTTTTAAGTTTAAAACTTTTTTCGCTATTTTAAAACAAGTGTTTTTTATTATTTGCTATTATATGTAATTAAATTTTGGACTTTAGGACATTCGAAAAATTGTCATTTAGATTAAATTTGAATTAAACATTATAATTAATGATTAGAAATTCAGACAAGTGAATAAGTAATACGTAAATAAATTATTATGAACAGAAACTGGTTTTTAATTACAAGAAAACTGCCAAACTAGTTATGAGTAATAAATTAAAAGAATCGCATATTTATATATTTTTATCGTCACTCAATCTTTCCCAGCAAATTTAAATGAAAACTTTCAATCCTATATTATAGAAGAAAGAATTATATGTATTACATATATAATAGAAATAATACACACAAATTTATAATTTCGTTATATTACAAATATTTTAAAGTAATTAAATATTTATAAAATTATATTTATATGAAAATATAAAGAACATAACATGTTATTTTATATTTCTATGCATTACTTTTATATTGGTTAAACACGAATTACGTCATTACAAAAAATATTTTCAACGTGGAAAATAAAGGATGAACAGAATACGACGTAATGTTTTTTCAAAGAATTTATATATATATAATTTTTAGTAATTTTACTGTATTTAATTATATAAATAAACATGCGTTTAATACAGTGTTATTGGAAAATATTAAAATTTATTAATGTAAAATAAGGTAAACAGTAATATGATTTTTTTATTACGATGATAAACATAGTTCTGTTATTATTATAACAAAAGTACTAACAACTGAAAAATTCGTACAGGTAACCCCCGTATAACACGGGAGTTACGTTCCAGAAAATTGCGTGTTATACCAAACAAAGAACTAATTCGAAAAAGGGGGTTAGGTTCCAAAAATTAAAAATCATACTGTTAAATCTTTATTAAAATCGAATTTATTATTAATTTTCTTCATAGGTAAAATACTTATTATTAAGTAAATATTTTACTAGAGGATTATTCATCCTATATAATGATCTCAGCATGAGCATCAACTGATAAGTTTTTGGGTGCGTTCGTTAATAGCGGTCGCTCTGCAATGGCAGTGCGCTGCTGTTTGTAGGCATTTAAAAACGACGGTGAAAGAAAGATGGCGGCGCCCGCACTATCGATAGTATCGTGATGGAATAATCTATAATTCTGAAATGAGCTTTTAGAGGCAAAAGAAAAGTCTCAATTGCAAAATATAACCATTAAATGGATTATTTGTTAAAAGAGCATTCAAAGTAGCCACGAAAACAATTAGAATGCTTGCTCGGAAGTATAAAAGAACGCACCCTTTATTACATTTCATGTTGTACGAGGGTTTTACCTAATTCCCGAACCGTGTTAAAGTGAACCCGTGCTATAAATCCACCTTGTTGTACGAATGATGGTTTCAATTCTCGAACCGTGTTAGAATGAATCCGTGCTATAGAAGTGCCGTGTTATACGGGGGTTATCTGTATATTCACTATTCGTTAACATTATTTGTTTTTTACTGTTGCAAATTATTAAGAATGAAGTTTGGAATTATAAAAACATTTTCGAAGTTATCAGCTAATTTTCGGAATTAATTAATTCTCAATCACTGGGGTATTCGATTTATTTTAATATTCATTAAATTCGAAGTTGAAGATACATAAAAACTAGTTTATTGAAAACAGCTGACAAGTGGAGAAATGACCAATTTGGATTTGATTCAAAAATATCTTTCGTAAAAATTAAGTATGAAAATAAGTCTTACGTTCGTTTCTTGTTGATTTTTCTACAATAGTAAGAAAGAGAGTTTTATAACATTTTCAATACGTATTTCATAATAACTTAAGTTTGATGAGTTTACTTTATTATTAAGGAAAGCAAAAAATATAAATATAATTTCAATAAAAAATTTTAAAATTTAAACAGATCATATCGTAAAAAATTATTCTCAATAATTTCTAAATGTTAAAAATGAAAATTTATATTCAATATTAAATTTAGTAATTATTTATTCGCTACTGTTTCTATGATTATATAAATTAAGAGATAATGCTACGGCTTAGTTTTTGTTACATTAATTAATCTTTGATTGTTCGAAATTCGGTGATGCGACATCATATCTCATTTTCTCTACTTTTGAAACGAATATATGATTTTCAAACACCGTATTGAACGCATATTTGATTATATTCTTTAACACAGTATAGAATTACTAAATTTTCTTATGTATTTTTTAAAATATTATATATATATATTTTATATCAATGGAATTCGAGCAGAAATATACATAAAAGTAATGAGCACAAATAGGAAGAACAAGTCCTGTGTCTTTTCTATTTTTATATAAATACAAGCTGCAAGGACCCTCTTCGCTGGGCAAAAAGTAACGATAGTGAAGATAAAGATAATTACATTATAGCCAATCTTACCCGTTTTCACAAAATGCAAGAATTAGGTCCCCGTTTCTAGACTAATTAGAGAACTTTTACGTTTAGTCAAACGAACTATTTTCAATTTGATCAATTTTCTGGAACGTTTACAATCGTTCTATAATCGAACCAATTCGAATTAGAACAAATTTGAACAAATTCGAACATAACATTCGAAATAGAAAACTACTTTCAACCACTTAAAGCCCCATATCTCCGCTCCCTTATAGCTATCGAGACGCAATCATTATAGTGCACGTATGAAGACTTGGGGCTACTACCACATACAAACAGCATTCATGTGCGATGTGTAGTGTGAGTAGCAGGGGGCCACTGGGTTGAACCCTAATGACCACTTAATCTGCACGGGCCTAACAGACCCGCTCTCAGTTGTCGGATGGCTTGTTTGTCGGATGACATTAATATGTGCTAACCGAAGGGATAGAACAAGAGTTTCTCCCATTTACCGGCTCGCTGTCAGAGAGTGGCTATAGGAGGGCAAAAGGAGTGAGAGGCGTAATGAAGTCGTGATGAGATGTCGGTAGTACTTAACAAGAGTCATTAAATTAGGAATAACATATTTAATATAAAATTGAAAATGATACAAATACATTAAAATTACACATTAATTCTAAACAACATGAAAGCAATAATTATAATAAATTCCGAGTCGCGACAATATCGGACAACCGATGTCCGTCTATCCCGTAAGTGGGACCATCAAAGGTCTTCGACACAAAATAATTCTAAGTCCTATCCAAAGGAACAGATAAATAAATTCAAAGTTTCGAGTATATCGAGAGACAATAATTTTTAAGTCCAGAGTATACCGAGAGAGAGTGAAGTAAAACAATCTAAGTATTTACCTCTTTAGGTCGGCGATCAAAAACCTTGAAGTCCTTCCAGAGTAGACGCTTGTAGTCTTCTTCCTTCGATGATCGCCTCGAGATCTTCGATCATTCCCCTTTTATACTTTTTTAGCGTGGGAAATCTCGGGGATTCTTCTGACGCAAACTGTCACTTCTCCCGATTTATGACAGTTTCCCCCGTCATGGGTGACGACAATGCAGACATCGCTTGACCAATTATTGTTAAATTCGTCATCACCTAGGGAGATGACTTACCATTTTTGTCTACTCTTAGGTATACCCATAATTGACCTCTTGTCTACTCTCAATACAGGAACACCCGTCCGTCTCCGTCAACCGGACACCCGCAGGAGACTACTCTTTTACAAGATGTCTGCAATGTGACCAATTAGCAAAAAAAACAAACGTCCCGGGGAGAGGGGAGTTCTTCCGCAGTCGCCTCGGACGACTTCGTCCTAGGGATGACCTTCTTGACGGACGAATTACGCAGTTCATTATCCGGGGTCTATTCCTCAGACATTAGAGTGAGAACGGGAGAAATAACGGAAATAATGATGAAAGAAATATAAAAATTCTCATACGATACTCAGATTTTTACAGTAGTTTTTGCGGAAAAATAAAATATAAGGACACACACGTCCATTTATATATATATATATAGATATAGATAAATTTATGAATAATTTTTGTAACTTAAGTTTATTGTAATATAACGCAATTAGAAACTTGTGTATATTACATGCATTATTAGTAAAATAAATATAATTTTTGTTGTAGTTGGTTATTTTAGAAGTTATTGTCATTTATCTCCACCGTATTTGATTATATTGTTGAACACAGTAAAAAATTACTAAATTTCTTATTAATATTTTAATAAATATTATATATTTTTTTTTTCAATGGAAATCGAATAGAAATAAAAATAAAAGTAATGAGCACAAATAGGAGGAACACGTCCTGCGGTTTTTTCAATTTTTATATAAATATAAATTTATGAATATTTTTTTTCTAACTTAAATTTATTGTAATATAACGTAATTAGAAACTTGGGTATATTACTTATATTATTAGTAAAATAAATATAATTGTTTTTTGTATTTAATTATTTTAGAAGTTTTCATTTAAATTTAATAAATAAAATATTGAGCTGTATTTAAATTACATAAATGTCTGTCTGTTTTAATTAATGACTTTCAACTGCAATATCGTTGGAAAATTGTTTGGCAATATCATTGGAAATTCAAAAACCAGTTTTTGTTTACAACTGTTTTCCTAGAATTTTCTGTTTTTTTTTCTTTTACCTTGTTATATTTAATAAAAATTTATTATTAATAATTATGATGATGTTTAATTTAAAATTAGTCGAAATGACAATTTCGACTTATTTTTCGACAATTCCACTTATCAAAAAACATTTCTACTTTATTATATTTTAGAGTTTTAGAAAAAAACAGTGACGTTCGACACTTGTTTTAAATACAGACAATTCATAACGATAGATTCGAGAAATTAACATTTGTAGCTTTAATAAATCAAATTAGAACAGTTAATATAGTATAAATCTCTTCCTATAAAATTTAGATTATGATGATGTTTAATTTAAAATTAGTCGAAATGACAATTTCGACTTATTTTTCGACAATTCCACTTATCAAAAAACATTTTTACTTTATTATATTTTAGAGTTTTAGAAAAAAACAGTGACGTTCGACACTTGTTTTAAATACAGACAATTCATAACGATAGATTTGTGTAGTTCAACACTGAGAAATAGTATCTTCCTCAATTAAACCAATAACAATTTTGCTCCTTGCTTTGTTGGATTTCGCACAAATATTCTAATTCTTTTTTATTCCTAGTTATTGTTTGCTACGCAGTTAAAAGAATTCGGACTGTATACAATATGTTAATGTTAAGTAAATTACAAACAGGAATCGTTAGCAAACAAAACAAGCTACAAACGAATCGTTAACACCAATCTGTATTACCAATATGTGTTGTAATAAACCTTGTTAAATCGCACTGTTTGCTTGTAGCATGCTCAAGTCACTAAAGCTGTTATATTAATGTGCTCGTAACCTAAACGGGAATTAATAAAAATATATCTCAATGTAAAAATTATATAAATTACATTATATGCAGAAAATAGTTCGATTCCAGTATCAAGAAATAATACTCAAATGGCTCACTCGATTTACGACTTCGAAAGAATAAATGGCGTGATACTTACCAAACCAGGTGAAAATGACATGAGTAGAATTGCATTTAATATTCGATATTTATCAAAAACTTTAATGAGTGAATGTGGAATAGGTTGAGTGCCAATGACATATCTTGCACAATAAGATCTGTTTAAATTTCAAGATTACTAATTTAAATAATATTTTTATTTTTTTTCGCTAATAATAAATTAAATTTATCAAACTTATTGTAAAATACGCATTGAAAATGTTATAAACTCTCATTCTTAATATTCTAGAAAAGTACACAAGCAGCAAACGTATGACAAAACTTGTTTTAATGTTTAATTGTTTACAGAAAACATATTTGAATAAAATCCAAATGAGTCGTTTTTCCACTTATCAGCTGTTTTCCATAAACCAGTTTTTATGTATTATCAACTTGTCTTTTAATGAATATTAAAATGGATTGACTATTCCAGTCTTTAGAAATAACTTAATTTCGAAAAAAAGCAGAGATGAAAACTTCGAAAATGCTTCTAAAACATAATCTTTTTTGTTTTAATTTTACAATTGTTAATAATAAATATTCATATTTAATAGTGGATTTACGAATTATTTATTAGTTAATGTTATTATCATTACAATTATTATTATTAAATGATACTACTGTTTAATTCTTACATTAATTAATTAATCTTCGATTGTACATATTAATCTGAATGATGTTCACGGTTTTCTAATATGTGCTGACTATTTCTATTCTACATTTTTTGATATTTCTATAACATTAATTATTTTTTATCGTATAATATTAATATATTATCTACATAACAGAAATAATAAATAATACCAATAATCTGATTCTATTTAATTTTACGATAATCTAATTTTAATTTTAATTTCATCGCTATTTCAGCTAATTCAAGACTACTACCCTGCCCATTTTTAAGTTTAAAACTTTTTTCGCTATTTTAAAACAAGTGTTTTTTATTATTTGCTATTATATGTAATTAAATTTTGGACTTTAGGACATTCGAAAAATTGTCATTTACATTAAATTTGAATTAAACATCATAATTAATGATTAAAAATTTAGACAAGTAAATAAGTAATACGTAAACAAATTATTATGAACAGAAACTGGTTTTTAATTACAAGGAAACTGCCAAACTAGTTATGAGTAATAAATTAAAAGAATCGCATATTTATATATATTTTTATCGTGACTCAATCTTTCCCAGCAAATTTAAATGAAAACTTTCAGACCTATATTCTACAACAAATAATTACATGTATTATATATATAATAAAAATAATACACACAAATTTTTAATTTCGTTATATTACAAATATTTTAAAGTAATTAAATATTTTTAAAATTATCTAAATATATAAAATTACTCGTCCTGACTGAATGACTGACAGAGTCATAGATTCATCATCGACCATAGCAAACCGCTGAACCAAAAGAGGTGAAGTTTG
>NW_019386767.1:16465-22480 GCF_000671375.1 Centruroides sculpturatus | reverse complement strand
TTTAAAATTATCTAAATATATAAAATTACTCGTCCTGACTGAATGACTGACAGAGTCATAGATTCATCATCGACCATAGCAAACCGCTGAACCAAAAGAGGTGAAGTTTGATACACAGTTAGGGTATGTCATGAAAACTCATACTAAGAAAAGATTTTTCGAAATTTCCAGGCGGGGAAAAAGAGAAAATTAAGGTTTAACCAGAATAACGGCTACTAATGTACTATTTCAGATGCGATCTTTCGTTTTCAGCTACGTTTAATTTTCATCGAGTACTTAGATGTATTAAGTTGTTAACATTTCAGACATTGTTATAAATATTTTTATATATTTCAATTTTTTACTAAAATGTTCGAACCGCTTTAAATTCGAATTTGTTATTGCATATTAGTTCGATTATAGAACGATTGTGAACGTTCCAGAAAATTGATCAAATTGAAAACAGTTCGTTTGATTCTCAGCAATTTTCATCATTCTCAGCGGTAGGTGTTATATAAAAATAAGTATGGTTGTTGAAATATTGAATACAAATGGGGTTTGCTTGCAAAATTCTGGCAGACAAAGCCGCGGGTAACAGCTAGTATTCATATATAAATATAAAGAATATCACGTGTTATTTCATATTTGTACGCATTACTTCTATATTGGTTAAACATGAATCAAGTTATTACAAAAAATATTTTTAACATGAAAAATAAAGGATCAACAGAATACGACGTAAAGTTTTTCTAGAATTTATATATTTATAAATATTAATATACTGTATAGTGATTTTTACTGTATTTAATTATATAATTACACGTGCGTTTAATATAGTGTTTGAAAATTAAATATTTGTTACAAAACTAAGAAAAATGATCAATGATGCATCAGAGTTATTGGAAGAATTTAAAATTAATTAATGTAAAAAGTATAAAAAATAATACATTAATAAAGGTTTTATTACGACTGTCTTATTATAATAACAAAATAGTACTAGCAAATAAAAAATTTCTGTATACAGTATTCGGTAAAATTATTTATTTTTTACTGTTGTAAATTATTGAGAATAAAAATTGCAATTTTAAAAATGTTTTCGAAGATATCAGATAATTTTCAAAAGTAATTAATTCCCAATCACTGGGGTATTCGATTTATTTTAGTATTCGTTAATATTGAAATTGAAAATACATAAAAACTAGTTTATGGAAAACGGCTGACAAGTGGAAAGTCGATCCATTTCAATTTGATTCGAAAATATTTTCTGCAAACCATTAAACTTACGTTCGTTTTTTTTGTGTATTTTTCTACTACAGTCAGAAAAAGAGTTTTATAACATTTTCAGTACGTATTTTATAACAACTTAAATTTGATGAATTTACTTTTTCATTAGAAAAAGCAAAAACTATAGATATAATTTCAATTAAAAATTTTAAAATTTAAACAGATCTTATCGTAAACAATAAGGTATTGGAACTCATCCCAGTCCACGTTCGTTTATCACACACGTTCAATAATAACATATGAATAAATATCGAATATCAAACACAATTCTACGCACTTTATTTTCACCTTGGATTGGTAAGTATCACACGATTTATTATTTCAAGCTAGTAAATCGAGTCAGCCTTTTGAGTATTATTTCGTGATACTAGAATCGAATTATTATCTGTTTATAATATAATTTATATAATTTTTACATTGAGATTTATTTCTATTAATTTCCTTTAATATTACAAACAGATCAATATAATTATTTTAGTGATGTGAGCATAAAACAAGCGGACAATGCGATTTAACACGGTTTATCAGAACGCATATTGGTAATACAGATTCATGTTTGTAGTTTCCTTTGTTTGTTAACGATTTGTGTTTGTAGTTTTTTTAATACGTAGTTTTTTCATTCAGTTCGAATTTCTTAAAATGCGTAGCAAAAAATTACTAAGAAGAAGTAAGGGTTCAATTTCTCGTGAGAGATAAGACAAAACAAAGAGCAAAATGTGTTCAGGATAAACCGAGAAAGATACCTCAACTTAGTGTGTTATATCGTCACGAAATCCTTGTTAGGAATTGTCTGTATTTAGAAAAGCTGGCTGACATTACTGTTTTTTGTAGGACATAAAAAATATAACATAAAGTTTAGTTATACTGTGAAGTAGTTCGGTTCACTTTGCTTTTATCGTCTGTTACCTGTTTAGACTATTTACAACGAGAAATTCGTGACCATCATAACGAGGAACTTTCTGATTACGTGTTTTGCTAAATATACTCGAATACACAAAGCGAAGTTTAGTTACTGTTCATATTTTAAGTCACAGAAGTGTCAACTTTGGTGTAAATCAGGGGTGTCCAAAACGTGGCGCATTGGACGATTACAAGTGGCGCTTTAGTCAGTTCTGAGCAACATTGCCAGATTTGGCTTCTTTGCGATTAAAAATATTTCATAGAAAAATTAATTTTTTATAGTCTTAGCAAGAACATTTGTTGCACAATTCGTTGCAATCTACTTTCCAGATAAAATGAATGTTCTCCGCACAGTAAATTACAGTGTATGCGTGCGTTTTGAGTCTTGCAATCTGTATTTCCGATCAGTTTACAGGCATGTAAATGGCAGAAAACATTTATTGTGATTAAAGTTATCGCCGGAAAATCACGAATGGTTTTTTTAATTTTATCATCAAATCTTGGGTTATTAAAAGATTTTTAGGAGTTGGCTTCTTTTGGGCTACATTTTAAAAAAATATTTGGTTACAAACACTAAAAATATCAGGCAACACTAGTTCTGAGTGAGTGAGCCTTGGAGTAAGACAGTATAAAAAGTGTTGGAGTTATGTGGCACATCTGAACTCGTCTGTCAAAAAATTGGTGCATGGTATGCAAAAAGGTTAACCACCCCTGGTCTAAATAAATACATGTAAATTCAGAAGAGATTGGCCTTATAATAATGTTTAGAATGAAAAAACTGTTCGTAATAAAAATTTTATGATTTTATACGTTATATAAAAAAAATTCTGTGATTGTTGTTATACTCTTCAAATTTTCATTAATATTTTACCTTCAGCTTATAATTTTTAAATTACAATTCGTTTGCGTAATTAATAATAATTTTTCCTTTTTGGACAGAACACATCGTTTGAAGATCCAGGCGATAATATCTACTGAGGAACTATTTACCATCAAATAATAATAAATAAGACTTTTGTGCAGCACTTTATTTGGTGAGTATTATAGAAATTAATTTTAAAGATTATTTTCAGTTAGTTGTAATTAAATTCACTCTAACGTAAATAATTATTATGTCATATTTTGATATTTGTTAAAATTCTGAATACAAAAAAGTGAAATTTCAGAATTTATCTGTATAGTCTAGTAAACAATGGATTTTTAGGGTATTGACGTGAGTAGTGTGAATTTGATACAATGGGGTATAAAAATTAATTAGTATTAATTAGTATATAAATTATATAACAAACTTTGAGAAAAAAAATTTAATTATATTGAAATAAAGACCGATACAGTATAGATTATATTTATTTTGTATAGGAATTTAATATAAATTAATAATACAAAACGATAACACAACTTTTAAAAAACTTGATCTTTCTCTGTCATACCCTGAGCCTACTCGGGTGGACCTGCGCTACGCTATTCGTTGAAATAGATAGCAACATGGGCAGTATTTTTTTTATTTGCAGATAATATACGATTTCAGTTAAAAAACGATTTGTTCTTAAAGAAAAATATGATTGGCTGTTTGTTTTTAACGAAGATGTGATTGATATCGCGAATATAGGCAAGCAAACTATGGTAATATATATCTTAAATAACGGAATTATTGGACCGCATTTTTTAATCTATTTCGTTAATTTTACTGATCTCTGTAGATAATATACGACTGGTTGCTAGTTTTTAAAGAAAATATTATTGGTTCTTATAATATTTAACTAATTTAAAATTGATATAATTTTCTTCTTCATCGAATTTTATTTCAGTTTTCTTTTATTATATCATGAATGATGTTACTAATATCGCAAATATAGAAAAACAAACTGTGAACATTTTTGGTAATATTTTTCTTAACGGAATTATTAGAGAAAAATCTTTTTCTACTACACCTAAAAGCCGTCCCGTGAAGTAAGCTGTGGGACTGCATTCTTTAATTAATCTATCGAAAGCACTCCGAAATGACTGCATTTCATCATCTATTTAATATTTTTCGTTCATAGACTTACTTTTTTCTAACCAACATCTTGTCACACACAGACCGTTTTTAAAAAAAAGAACATAAGTTTTTTTCATCAATGATGTTAGAAATATCGCGATATATATTTCTGATTTGTAGATAATACAATTAACTACTAGATTTAAAAACAATTAACTTTTTTAACTATTTTTTATTTCTTTAAAATCGATATGTTACAGATATTAATTTTTTTCTTCTTCTACTTCTTCATCGAATTTATTTAATTTTTCCATTGTATCATCAATGATGTTACTAATATCCTGAAGTATGTAGACTAACAAACTGTGAGAATTTTCAGCGATATATTTATGATCTAGTTTCTGATATTTAAATATATAACACCAGAAAAGATGGTATCTAAAATCGTGAATAATCTCTTTGTTCATTATTTGATAATGAGAAACCAAATCTCAATGGAGAAAATCTTGTAATTCCTTCAGAGTATCGGTTTTTAATCACTGATATTTTAAAACTATTTTCATATTTAATTTATCAATATATTTCTTAATAAAATTATCAGAAAGAAGTTGCAATTTTGCTATTTTATCCCAATTAAAATAGTTCGAAAACTTATTTATGAATTCTTCATCTAATAATTGATGTTCTGAAATTATATTTCATTTCGCGTGTTTAACATGTTTTTCGATAAACGTAGTAGTAAATATATAATTTTTCCATATTAGTTCTCAGTTTAAATTATCCCGAACTCAGAAATAAAGTCTCGGTTTAAATCGGATTTTTTGGCTTATAATCTCCCATTTAATATAGTTTTTAAAACGTCTGATATTATTTTCATGCATCGGTAAACTCGAGAACTTTTCCCATTCAAGTGGTGTAATGTGCTTGAATTCTATAAAAAAAAAAAAAACTTGGTATTAGGATATAGTTTTATTTTATGTATGTATATATATATATATACACAAAATAAATAATAATATATATATATAAACATGGTTACAACATTTTTAAAAAGTAGAATTACAGTTAGAACAACCACATTTTATAAAATTATTATTACATAACACTATCGTTATCTGGTTAGTCAATACAAAAAGTTTACAATAGTATTTCTTATTCTGGTGTAATTTAAGTAATGCAGTGTTATTTACAGCTTGTTTTAAACAATGATATGTTTTACTCGAAACACCATGTATTAAACAAGTTTTTGAATTTCGTATCATCTTGTACAATAATATGTAACCGTATTAGGGGAAAGATAATATCAGAGAATCTGGAAGAATTTAAATATAAAAATTAAAATGTCCGAATGATATCACATCTATACCATTATCAGAAATCAATTTTTTCTCATAAAACGGTGAGAGATATATTTTATTTTGAAGATATGTTGTTACAACATTGTTTTTACTTTTAATACCATACTGCTGATGTCTTAATAGTTCAGTATTAAAAAGAACTTTTTTATATTTCTCGTGGTTAAAAGTTTTAACGACAGATTTTTTAATTCCTTTAGCTGTTTTTTTATTTTTATTATTAAAAATAGGGGAGACCGGGGCAAGATTAACATGTTAAGCTTTACTTAAATTTTGTGTAATAAATACTGCTGTAAACTGAAAAAAAAGCTTTGCATGTTGTCTATTGGAATGTTACCTTACTATAGAACTGGTTAAAATCAGTTTGGAAATAAAAATAATTAAAATAATTACAACTTTACAAGAAGAGAGAAATTGACGAAGTTGCCCCGGGTATAGGGGCAAGATCGGCAACTTCTCTCTTTTTGTAAAGTTGTAATTATTTTAATTATTTTTATTAAAGTTGCCCCTGGTATAGGG
>NW_019386767.1:0-13956 GCF_000671375.1 Centruroides sculpturatus | reverse complement strand
ACCCTGAGAACAGAATGCCAAGCCACGATCTGGCCACGTGAATAAGTTGAAGTTACATCCTTCTAACAGGAAAAGTAACTTTCGTTATCATGGAATTATAACAAAACCTGCCAATTCAATATAAATGGAAAAAAAAATATATGGAATTCAACGAAAATAAAAATTTGCTTGATAATTCAACTACGCTTGTTGGAGAACAATAAAAACACTACACTCAACAAGCCACCAATAAAACTCAACTGCTTAACCTATAACCAAAGTCTCCTTTTAATTTGTTTTTATAAAAAAGCGCTTGACAAACTTGCCCCGCATGCCGAAGTTGTCCCGGTCTCCCCTATGCGAATACATTTTCGGTTTTAAGGAACAAGATTCTATTATAGGTTTAGACGCTGTCTCGTCTTTAAAATATCCTAGCTTATTTTTATATGTTATATCAAATAATTTATGTGTGTTAGGGTAGTTGACATGAAAAATATCTGAAAATGATTTAAAGTCGTCATATAAATTATTTGTATAAATTTAAAGCGTTAGCGAATCAGTATCTGTATATAATGAATTCACATTTTCACCATATTTATTTTTAAGTGTTTTATAAAATGTTTGATACATATGCAATTTACTTAATTTTAATACACAAAAATCTATATAAGTCAGTTTATCCAAACATAAGTTAATTTTTTTTCATTTTAAAAATCGTGAGATTATCATAAATAATTAGGAAATTTTTGAGAGCTGAGGAGACTAATTCTTTTTGCATTGATTTTCAGTTATAGCTGTTTTCAAATTTAAACGTTTGCATACATTCTGACACGTTTTACCAAAGAAACTGTTGTTCATTATCTTGAAGAAACTTGTATTAAAATCATTCGTTGATTCCTGCTGCTTTGTGTAATTAAAAATTACATAATTCTTAATTAAGCCATGGTTTTTGGTTAAATGCAAGCACTCGATGAATTTTAGTTAATATTAAACTTTCTTCTAAATAAAATTTTAAATTTTTATAATGTATTACAAAATTTTGTTTATCAAACAGAGTCAGAATTAATTTCTTCTTATTATTATTAAAGGAAAAGGTGGTATTATGGAACCCCAATTATATTTTAGTGAATTGTAAACAAGGTAACGTAACTACACCCACATTTTTTCTGCAAAAAGTACTGGTAACTAGTAAACTAAATGTTCCTAATTGAATTTTTCGCTAGTGTAATTATAAGTATGGTTTTTGAAGGCTTTTGTACAAAAAGTNTAAAGTTGCTAAAGTAAAAAAGCAGACTGATGAATAAAGCTTATAATACAATAGAAACTTAATTCAATTTATTTAAATCAGCGTTTCTCTAAAAATTTACTTAGTATTTTGTTTGGTTGTGTTCAGTTGACAAAAAAATACCAAGTTTGATGCAAATATTCTAATGTAAAAAACAGAAAAATGATCTTCAATCTTACAACTGCTTCAACATTCGTAGCAAGTAAGTGGATGGTAAGAATTCCGTTTTATTTGCGTTACTCCAAATTACCACAGATTGGTTGATAAGTCATAAGTTTGAATATTTACACATTTTATTTCTATTTCTGACTCCTGTCTTGAAAAGCGTTTTGCTACATTAATACAACTGTTATTAATACACAACTTTGATTACTTATTGTAATATTTTAGAACCAGCATCAGCATTGAAATGTAATTTTGTTTTGATTTTTAATTAATAATGTTTTTTCATTCTTATTATGTTGTCTCGGTTTTTAAAATGTAATCCTTTTTTTAATAGTAAATATATATAAAATCATTTATGTGATAATATAAAGTAACACCGAACTACTGTGTATACTATACTGTATTCTTCAGAATATAAATTACTAAAAATTTAATAATTTCTTTTAGAAATCGTTGGTTGTAAACCTGCTGATGAGGAAACAACATGTCCGAAACACAGTAATACCTTGTTTAAGTGAAAAATAGAAACTGTTTTTTTAATTACTATTCTGAAATTTGCAGAGTCAGGTCATCGGTATAATGAGTCCTATTAGTAAAATAAGTCTTAGTAAATATTTTACGTATAAAATATATGATAAGGGCAAAGAGGCATATAATTTAAAACTCTTAAAAATCGTATCTCAACTCATGACAACAACGAAAAATTATGCTTTAGAGAATACGTTTTAAATAAAGTTTCAATCTTTACATAATAAAAATTTACTACTAATTTATATACACTGTAAATATAGTTTCTTGTCAGTTGTAAAAGTCTACATACACATAATATATATATGCATGAATTTGGAATATGTAAATATCAGAAATGAAGGTTTTTCCTAATAATTTTGAACGTTCAATTATTGCAAAATCTTATATAAATAAATTAATTATTTTCATACCTAACGTTATATAATAAATTCTATATAACTTTTATCATTTATGTTTGTATTTATTAACAAGATTTAATCTAATATAAATTAATTTTTTCAAATGTATCACTTATTTTTAGCATAACAACGTTATTCAAGAATGAAAAGTTACAACAGAACGATTCCAATCGAACCTCTGTTTTTCGAAACAGTTTTTACTCCTGATGTTCTGAGAAATTTTTTTCCTAAGTACTGGCATTATTCCATTTACATATCTATCCTCTATATACTGGCCATCAAGATCCTTCAGCGTTACATGAAAGATCGACCTCCTTATAACTTCAATCGTGCATTCTCCATATGGAACGGGATTTTGGCTGTTTACAGTATTTGCAGCTCAATTAGATTAATTCCAATTTTGTTCGAACANTTCTTACAGGTTTATGAAGCGTATAAGTCACTTGAGAAGACAGCCATTTTTTAACAACAGATCGTGGCAAATTTGATTTTTTAACTAATTTACTCAAACCATTTTAAAAGATGCTGAGATTTAAGATTATAGTATATCAATTTTAAAAGTTTTTCCATTCGAGATTTTCTCTCTCTTTCTCTTAGATTTTTTCCACTGATGAAATAATGACAGAGTGAAAATTTCTTCGGGAGTTTCTACGACATTGGTTGATAGAATATTTTTTCCAGTTATGTTGCCAAACTTTTGTTTCCAATACACTATTTAAGAACATTTATTTTCTTTAAGTCATTCAAAAAGTCTTTAAAACAAACAGGGGTAATGCAGTTTTTGTATTTCTCATTACATATGCAACTAAATCTACTATATGACTTATGATAACAGGTTTTCCATCGATTGTTAATTCACCTTTAGAATTCCATCCGTAATGACTTCAATCCAACTTAGCGATTAAATGAGGTGAATATTTTTTATATAATTGAGGTACCGATAAAATTATTAGTTTCATAAATCTGTCATCCTCATCATCAGTTTTTTCTGTTGGTTGGGATTCTGTTTCTTCATTTTGGTTAGATACGACCGATAATCTGACAGGTTCTTAAGGACCGTGAACTGTTCTCTGATATCTAGAAGTCAACTGATTTAATAACTTGACTTTATTGTCATCAGGTAAATTTGTACTCTCGAGTAATTCTTTGATATTCGAACCAATTCTTATTTCAGGCTTTTGATAACTCTTCAGTAATTTTAGAGGAACTAAGTTCATCTGCTTCGCTATTAGTTTTTTTTTCCTATTAACTTACCGATTAACTATCCTGCCATAATCAATAACAGCACCAGTAGAAGAGGAAGGAATCCATCAGATTGATCAACCAAATTTTTTTTCTGGTATTTAAAGAAACGCGTTTTTCGTTTAATTTCCCGATAATTTTTTTTATATTTTCTTAATTTACAAAAATCGGCAGGTATATTTCGTTTCTGCAAATTATCACATATTTTCGCACAAATATTAACCTAATTTGGAGTAGCTTCTTTCAATATCGCTCTTCGTTGGGAAGGAATAATCTTCACTAAAAGCGCTAGCATATGATAATTTTTCTTTACGTTTTTCATTTTATCGGTAAGTAAATCCAAAATATTCCTCGTTCATTTAAAAACCAAGAATTTCTCACAGAAAATTTCTTATCTGTTTTAAGATGAAAATCTAATAACAAATAACCAAATTTCTTTTCTGTCGCTCTTTTATATGCATCCATGAAAAAATTAAATTTTTTCATGAATACTTTGATCAAAGAAAGTAGCGCGGGGTCCCACGAGTTACTTCAGGGTACGAACTTGTATTACAGGGGCGCGAATTTTTAAAAGTTGTGTTATCGTTTTAATTCGATTTATATTACACTAGCAGACCTCGCCACGTGTTGTTGTTGCTCAAAATGTATCTATTATAAATGTATAACACTTCCCCCTTGTGGAGGGAAATTTTTCGAAAAATTTGTTTTTAGTGTACATTCTCTCGGCGTACCTTATTAAAACGCAATCAAAAACGCAAAAACCCGCATCTAAAATAGAATAATAAAAGCCAAGTTCTTCAAGGTAAGCCTTAATCCTCTCTCTCTCCCCCACGTGGGGAATATTGAAAAATCCCTTTTTAGTATATATTCTGTTGACATACCCTATTAAAACGCAATCATAAACGCAAAAAACTGCATCTAATATAGTAGAAATAGAAGCAGAGTTTTTTACGGTAAGCTTTAATCTTGTTCATCCCCCCAGTAGATGGAATTTCGACATGTATATTATATAAAAACACGTGCATATTCGAATTGTGTGAAAATTTCAAAGAAATTGGTAGGAACAAACGAACATTACATTTTTATTTCTAAAGATAGATAGAAGATGGTCTGCTTTAGTTCATCCTTACAGAAAAGCAAACTTAGGGCGTCATACTTGTAGCGCTATCTGTTGGACATAAAAGTCTCAACCATAGATGATATCTTTTAATTTATATGAATGTTTAACAAAAAATCTGCAGGTTTGATTAGTGGTAAACATTCTGGGGGATCATAAAGATGCTACAGTTAAAATTTGGTTATGATTGGTTTAGTACTTTTCACAGTTAGTGTTCACAAACGAAAAATACGTTGTCTCTTTATATAGTAGTATAGATTCTTATACAAATTAAATATATTCTATACTGGATCGGTCTTTATTTCGATATAATTCAAATTTTTTTTTATTTAAGTTGTTATATAATTTATATACTAATTAATACTAATTAATTTTTATACCCCAGAAAGTATCAAATTCATACTACTACCATTCAAACGCCAAGTTTCTAAATTCTCTAATGTAGAAAATTAATTTGGACGTGTTATTTTAATTTTCCTATAAAACATTGAGTTACGATTATTATAAATATCCGACATTTCAAATAAATTACTCTAAATTCGCATTTTCCTTGTAGACTAAGAAATCAGTTTCTGTTTACGATAAACTTTTAATGTAGAATTTTCCTTAGTTGTCCTTAGCTTTGAATTTTAAACATTAATTACGATAATGTTTAATTCTAAATTCAATGCGAATGACTATTTTTATTTTTAACGACGTTGAATATTATAAAATTAGTTAAATATAGAGTTTAAATAAATATATTTAAATAAAGACCTCACTTATCCTTTAAAACTTATTTTCACTTTACTACACTACATTATATCAGTTATTACGTCATCGGTAATTGTCGTATGATGACAAAAGTATATGTAGTTTCTTAGTCTACAAGGAAAATGCAAGTTTAAAGTAATTTATTTGAAATATCGGATATTTATAATAATCGTAACTCAATGTTTTACAGGAAAATTAAAATAAAACTTCTAAATTAATTTTCTACATTAGAGAATTTCGAACAATCGAGAATGAATATATGCATAAAAATTAAACAGCACTTTATGTATTTAAGTCCATTTAGCGCAGCACGTGATCACGAAATTCTCGTTGTAAATAATCCATACAGGTAAAAAGTGAGCGAAGTAAAGCGAATCGAAAAGATTTACAGTAGGACTTTATTCTATTGTATTATATTTTGTTTCTGGGACAAAAACAGTGACGTTCGATACTTTTTCTAAATACATAAAATTCATAACGATATAAGCCTAACAGACTAACACACGGTCTCTCTGTCAATTAATTCTATACCCGTTTTACTCTTGTTAATTCTCGATTGTTCGAAATTCTCTAATGTAGAATATTAATTTGGAAGTTTTATTTTAATTTTCCTGTAAAACATTGAGTTAGGATTGTTATATATTAATATCCGATATTTGAAATAAATTACTTTAAACTTGCATATTCCTTGTAGACTAAGAAACTACATATACTTTTGTCATCATGCGACGATTACCGATGACGTAATAATTAATATAATGTTGTGTAGTAAAGTGCAAATAAGTTTCAAAGGATAAGTGACGTCTTTATTTAAATTTATTTATTTAAACTCTATATTTAACTAATTTTATAATATTCAACGTCGTTAGAAATAAAAATAGTCATTTGTATTGAATTCAGAAATAAACAACATCGTAATTAATGATTTAAAATTCAGGGAGTATAAAAGATAGACAAGTAAGAAAAATTCTACATTAAACAGAAACTGGTTTCTTAATTTACAAGGAAAATGCGAATTTAGAGCAATTTATTTGAAATATCGGATATTTATAACAATCGTAACTCAATATTTTACAGGAAAATTAAAATACAACTTTCAAATTAATTTTCTACATTATAAAATTTCGAACAATCGAGAATTAACAAATGTAATAATACTGAACAGTTGCATTATAATTTTATTATAGTAAGCATAAAAACAGTAGCGAATAAATAATCCGTTAATTCACTATTAAATATAAATAATTATTTTTAACATTTCGAAGTTATTGAAAATAATAATTACGGTATAAATGCATTTTCGTAATTAGTTTATTTTCAATAATTAAAATATTCGAGTAGTTTTAGTATTCACTAGAAGCAGAGTTGAAAATACATAAAAATAATTTTATGGAAATCAGCTGACCAGTCGTGAAACGATCCATTGGACTTCTTTCAAAAATATCTTCTGTAAACAATTGAGCAAGAAACGTTTTTTCGTACGTTTGCTGCTTGTACATTTTTGTAGAATAGTTAGAATAGAGTTTTTAAATATCTAAATGGCTTAATTAATAATTAGTTTGATCAGTTTTAATAATAATTATATTATTTCAATTGGAAATTTTGAAATTTAAACAAGTCTTATTAAAAAATACTATTGGCTCGTATCCAATTTAGCATACACTAGATAAAGATCTTCGTAAGAGAAAAAGATATAAATATCGAATACTAAACATAATTTAACGCATTTTCTTTCCACCTCGGTTCGGTAAGTGTGGTGCTTTTTATTATTAGTAAACTAGCACATAGGCCCGGCGTTGCTCAGGCAATAAGTAACGATAGCGAAGATTAAGATTATTACGTTATAGTCACTCTTACCCGATTTGAAAGTATGCAAGAATTAGGTCTTCTGTTTCTAGACTAATTTACGAATTTTCAGATTAGTTAAAAAACGTTCGATTTTCTGCATAAACGAAAAAACTGCATCTGCGCCTGTAAAATTTGTCAGTCGGTTTCTGTTAACAGTTCCATTGTTGATACTTCCAATGTTACTTCACACTTTTATTGTCGTTTCCTTAATGCTGCCTTTTCCCCTTTAGGAGAATTTCGAAAAATCTTTTGTCAGTGTGCGTTCTCGTAACGTTTCCTAATTGTGTACCAAGATTAAATTATCAACTTTTAACCGTTCGGGCTTTGCGCTGATTATTATTATTGTTATTATCAACCCGTCTCGATTATATATATAAATAAGGTAGTAGTAGACTAGTAAATAAAGTATGCCTTTAAAATTTTATTTCGTAATAATATACTCATATTATTTTTTGGTTAAAATATAATTTACGCAATTTTTACATTGTCTAAAACTTATGTATAATATTTTTCATTTAAACTACGAGCACTTTAATATTTTACTAATATGAGCGTGAAACAAATGGAGATTGCAAATTAACAAGTTTATTAGAATTAATATCGTAATACGAAAATCAGCATTTGTTAACGATTGGTGTTTGTATTTTTTCTGGATACGCAGTGTTTTCATTAAGTTCGAAATGTTTTATTTGCGTAGCAAAAAATTAGGAAGAACGAAAAGTTGGGATACTCGCGCCTGATGAGACGAAGCAAAGAGCAAAACGCGTATAGGATTAACTGACAGAGAGACCGTATGTTAGTCTGTTAAGCTTATATCGTTATGAATTTTATGTATTTAGAAAAAGTATCGAACGTCACAGTTTTTGTCAGAGTATCAAAATATAATACAATATAATAAAATCCTACTGTAAATCGATTGGATTCGCTTTACTTCGTTCACTTTTTACCTGTATGGATTTTTACAACGAGAGTTTCGTGATCACGTGCTGTGCTAAATGGACTCAAATACATAAAGCTCTGTTTAGTTTCTATGCATATTTGGAGTCACAGAAGTGTCACATCAGATCTAAATAAATACGACAAAATTCAAAATAGATAGTCTCTTGTAATAATGTTTAGAGTGGAAAAGAAAAAGTGTTTGTACTAAAAATTGTAATCATTTTATTCGTTATATAAAGGAAATTCTGAAATTATGGTTCATTTTTTTCATAATATTTTTCCTCCAGTTTATAATCTTTTAAATTGTAATTTATCTGCGTAGTTAATAATAATTTTTGTATTTTAGACAGAACCTGTCGTTTGAAGACTTAAGACATATTATCTTCTGACGAACTATTTATCGTCGATTAATAATAAATAAGACATTTGTGCCGCAGTTTATTTGGCAAGTATTATAAAATTTAATTTTAATTATTATTTTCATTTGGTAGTAAGTAAATTCACTTTAACGTAGACAATTATTATGTCATATTTTGATATTTGTTAAAATTCTAAATACAAAGAAGTGAAATTTCAGCATTTATCTGTAAAGTTTAGGCTTTACTGCACTAATATAGACAAAATGAGCAATTATTTTTCATATCAAAAATTCTAACATTTTCAAAGTAATAATTGAACGATTGTGTTGAATAAACACGGTTTTTTTGGTGTATTGACGTTTAAATATTAGGTAATTATTAGGCGAAAATGTTCTATGAAAGCAATTTGAAAGTGAATGAAATAGCCGTATAAGATTTGACATTTTCTTAATCCAAAAACAATTTGCAAGTCACAAATCAATAATAAAATAAGTATTACGATATTTAAGAAGAATATTCTTATAAACGAAAAAACATTTATAAAAAGAATTTTGAATGCACAATACAATTAAAATTAATGTAAAGTAATAATAAATTAGACTACTAATTAAATTATCTGTTCATAAAGTTTAAATGTAAAGATGTGCATATTTAAAAAATAGAATTAACATAAAACAGAAATGACACATTAAAGTTGCTAAAGTAAAAAAGCAGACTGATGAATAAAGCTTATAATACAATAGAAACTTAATTCAATTTATTTAAATCAGCGTTTCTCTAAAAATTTACTTAGTATTTTGTTTGGTTGTGTTCAGTTGACAAAAAAATACCAAGTTTGATGCAAATATTCTAATGTAAAAAACAGAAAAATGATCTTCAATCTTACAACTGCTTCAACATTCGTAGCAAGTAAGTGGATGGTAAGAATTCCGTTTTATTTGCGTTACTCCAAATTACCACAGATTGGTTGATAAGTCATAAGTTTGAATATTTACACATTTTATTTCTATTTCTGACTCCTGTCTTGAAAAGCGTTTTGCTACATTAATACAACTGTTATTAATACACAACTTTGATTACTTATTGTAATATTTTAGAACCAGCATCAGCATTGAAATGTAATTTTGTTTTGATTTTTAATTAATAATGTTTTTTCATTCTTATTATGTTGTCTCGGTTTTTAAAATGTAATCCTTTTTTTAATAGTAAATATATATAAAATCATTTATGTGATAATATAAAGTAACACCGAACTACTGTGTATACTATACTGTATTCTTCAGAATATAAATTACTAAAAATTTAATAATTTCTTTTAGAAATCGTTGGTTGTAAACCTGCTGATGAGGAAACAACATGTCCGAAACACAGTAATACCTTGTTTAAGTGAAAAATAGAAACTGTTTTTTTAATTACTATTCTGAAATTTGCAGAGTCAGGTCATCGGTATAATGAGTCCTATTAGTAAAATAAGTCTTAGTAAATATTTTACGTATAAAATATATGATAAGAACAAAGAAGCATATAATTTAAAACTCTTAAAAATCGTATCTCAACTCATGACAACAACGAAAAATTATGCTTTAGAGAATACGTTTTAAATAAAGTTTCAATTTTTACATAATAAAAATTTACTACTAATTTATATACACTGTAAATATAGTTTCTTGTCAGTTGTAAAAGTCTACATACACATAATATATATATGCATGAATTTGGAATATGTAAATATCAGAAATGAAGGTTTTTCCTAATAATTTTGAACGTTCAATTATTGCAAAATCTTATATAAATAAATTAATTATTTTCATACCTAACGTTATATAATAAATTCTATATAACTTTTATCATTTATGTTTGTATTTATTAACAAGATTTAATCTAATATAAATTAATTTTTTCAAATGTATCACTTATTTTTAGCATAACAACGTTATTCAAGAATGAAAAGTTACAACAGAACGATTCCAATCGAACCTCTGTTTTTCGAAACAGTTTTTACTCCTGATGTTCTGAGAAATTTTTTTCCTAAGTACTGGCATTATTCCATTTACATATCTATCCTCTATATACTGGCCATCAAGATCCTTCAGCGTTACATGAAAGATCGACCTCCTTATAACTTCAATCGTGCATTCTCCATATGGAACGGGATTTTGGCTGTTTACAGTATTTGCAGCTCAATTAGATTAATTCCAATTTTGTTCGAACAATTTAAACACTTTACTTTTTACGAAATAGTTTGTGATAAGAGTATTGTAGAAAATACACGGCCGCTTGTATTTTGGATAATGCTGTTTGTGTTTTCGAAAGTTTGGGAATTGGGAGATACAATAATGATAATACTTCATAAAAGAAAATTGATGTTTCTTCACTGTTATCATCATCCTACTATGTTGATTATATCATGGTATGCTGTTTACAAAGAACCGAGCTATCTAATGATGATTATCTACGTTAATCTCTATGTACATTCATTGATGTATACCTATTTTACTGTAAAGTGCATGGGGATTAAAGTTTCATCAACGATTGCCATGTTTATTACTGCAAATCAAGTTGTTCAAATGTGGTTTGCGTTATTGCTTACATGTTGGATGTATTGGTTGCTGTTAAATGAACAACCATGCGACACTCCTTTGCAGATTTTAAAATTTGTCTTTGTTGTAGCTTTGTCATATTTGTATTTTTTTACTGAATTGTTTTATAAATCTTATATTTGCAGACCTAAGGTAAATGAAGAAAAAGAGAAAACACAATAGTACATTGTTTCATTCTATTGCTAAAAATGGAATCATTCAAAAAATTATTAATATGATACATAAGAGATAATAATTATATACGAATAAGTGACAATCATACTTTTATCTCATTTTTTCTAATATCATAAATATTAAAAATTTACTACAAGAATATTTAATAATTTTTAATATTCAATTTATATGTTTTATCGTTATCTAATCAAATTTTTTAAATGTTTGTTACTAGCTTTATTACACTTTTACTTTTATATACTTTATTTTTATGTATTTGAGTTATACTGTTCAATGAAAGAGACAATCTTGTATCATATACATTTACAGTTGTAAGAATTAAATCAATAAATAGTATTGTTTGTGTTGTCTTTTTATTAAAAGTTCGGTTTGTTTGGAGATAATTAACGTTAGTTTTAATGGAGTTTCTATTCTAACTTTTTTCGGTGACTTTCTGGAGCGAATTGACATGATCGAATTTTTCATTGAAGAAATTTAATTTTCTTCAGTTATTTTTTTTAGTAACCAGCCTGTTTTGCCGATGTAACTGTTCGGTTTATGAGAGTTGCATACAAGTTTGTAAACTGTTTCTATAGTTTACAAACTACTAGAAACAATAATTAAAGAATATGAAGCTGCCATCTGCTAAATCATAACACTTTCCGCTGTTACAACCATACAAGAGGATATAATTGTCAAATAAATAAAAACAATATGAGTGCTACATTTAGACAAAGACCCATATATAAGGAAATTTAAAGAAAACATAGAAGTAAAAAAACATTTTAGAGAGAATTAATATTTTAGAAGGCATGTCAATAGATCTCCAATGGCAGAAACTAATAGAGAGTGCCTCCACGCGTTAAACATTGTTAAATAGCACATTCAGTTGTAAAGAATGTTAGGAATGAATTTGATAACATTACTTTTCGGTATATTGTTACTCCGCGAACACCATATAACACCAGTAGTCAGTTTTATTTTGATATGTTTTTCCTCGGGAATAATACATATAAACTGGAAGTGTAAGTGTTCTAGATACTCTGAAATAAACAATCTGTATTAATTTTTTATATAAATAACGTTACAAATAGCAATGTTTTATACATTTTTCATATTATAGAGAATGGTCATACACCTATGTGATAAAAATATTGTAACACGATTTTTAGATATACTATTATATGACATGTAAGTTTTTATGTTATTGTTTTTTACGTCATATTTACCAATGTTGTAAATCTTACTTTGTTTTGTATTTTTAACAGAACGGAAGAGAGTTGGATGCATAAACTAAGCTGAAATGTTAATGCTATAATAAGTTTATTCAATTATAATAAGTAAATGCATGATAAATATTTAATATGAAATCTGTCTAACTTTTGTAAAAGTATGTAGTAGATGAATGAAAAAATAAAAGAAAAATGAAAAAAAGCAAAAATATATACTTAATCTATTGGAGCATTATATTTGTAATTTTTCTAAATGGTTAGCTTCTTTGTATCAATACATTTCTTTATTATTATTATTATATTCTTCAAAAGTCATACTTATAATTACGCTCGCTAAAATCCAATTGAGAATATTTAGTTTAATAGTTAGCAGTACTTTTCACACAAAAAATGTGAATGTAGTTACGTTACCATGTTATGATACCAATTCAGTATTATGAAAATGGTGTTTCATAATAGCATTTTCTTCTCTATTAGAAAGAAATGAACGATATTGGTCTATTGTCTGAGAAAAAATATATTTGACCAAAACTTGGCCTTGAAAACATGCAACATTTTTTCTTTTAAATACAAAATTGCAGGTGTTTTTCTTTTTGTTTATATTTCATTCATCTATCAATTTAATGTAAAAGTTTTAAAGCAGTAATAGCAACATATAATTTAAAACTCATGCAATGATTTATTTAGGGACAAAGGACACATGCAAAACGTGACTTAGATTTTCGAACAAACGACACATATACAGAATAAATTTAAAAAACAAGACATATCATTTATTTTTTATTGATGCAAATTACATTATTAAATTGTATTTTTAAAAACTCTGCTAAATACAGAAGTTCGATGCTCATTCAAACCTTAACAGATTTAACGATTTTCAATCCGAATAAGCGAATTTTATTTTTGTAAAATCCGTGTGAGAAAAGCAACATGTTGCCATTATTGAAACTAAAATTTATATTTTAGTTTATAAAACGAAAGTTTCGTCTATGAGTAACATTTATCCTATTGTAAATTAACTGAAAAAGCACCTATGAATTTACATGTATTTAATTAGATACGAGATGAAACTTCCGTGACTGGAAATAGGTACAAAATGAAAACTTTGTGCTTTCGAGTCCACTTAGCAGAGCACGCGATAACGAAGTACCTCATTACGATCGTCACGAAATTGTCGTTATAAATAGTCTAAATGCAGACAATTTGTTAAAACGTTTCGTGATGATATAGGCATTCAACACTGCGAAACGGTATCTCCCTCAATTAAACCTATACAGATTTTGCTCCTTTACTGGTGTCATCTGGCGCAAATATTCCAACTTTTCGTTCTTTCCAGTAATTTGAGTTATAATTGA
>NW_019386766.1:8090-22842 GCF_000671375.1 Centruroides sculpturatus | reverse complement strand
TACAGTAACTTAAATGTAATCTGGAAACAAAATGTAATTACATTCAAATACACGATAAATGTAATAAGGAGAGTGTAGAGAGAATATATTAAAAAAATCTCCGTTATTAATCCTAGTAATAACAGCAAGAGGTAGTATAATTACATTGTAATATGTCTAAATCATTTCATTCGAGGCAGTTAGGCGGGTCTTTCATCTTTTAAACAACAGTTAACTGATTGAACTTTAACCCCGCGATAAAACACATACCTGATCATACAGCACAGCACAGTACTGGATCAGTCGGTGCGCATATCACAATTGCCATTTGGTAGAGAATTATCGGTAACTGTTGTAATTCTTTAACGACATTTACGTAGCGCAAACAAGATCGTGTTACGAAGTACCACCCTCGAATGACTTTCTCGTGTTATAGGATACACAACATTGAGCACCGTACGGAATCGTTACCATTTTAATTATTTTTTTTTTTAAATATTTTCTCTAAAATTTTGGGTAAGTTTCATTTTTTTTATTCTTTGTTCCCTTGTTTTTCCTCTATAAATTCGTATAAACTGTATTGAGGTATTGAGAACTTTGAAGTGTTTCCATTTTTAAATTATCACCAGTTGATAAGAGCCAATGAAGTATTTATTGTCCGTATAATGGGGGATGTAGTCACTTCTTATTATGTTGGCTAAATAAACAAGTTATATTTAACTAAATTATTAAAATTTCCCTATAAATTTAGGCAATTAACTTTTTGTTAAAACAGCATCCATTTGGATAACTGGTTTATGGATTAGAGTCATCAATAAAATAAATGTAAGTGTTTATTTACGCAACATTTTCAATTATTAAAATATTTATAAATGTAAGTGCGGTGACACATTTTTAATAATTGTATTTAAAATAATAAATATAAATCGAGTAAGTGTGAAAGGATATTAGTGTTATGTGACCGACTGCCTAGACAGTTTTAAACGTGCCTTCTCCATTTACATTTAGTTTATTACAATTTTATATTTATTGTGAAAAATAATTTCGAAGTTAAATAAAATTATCGAAAACTTTATTAATTAAATTTAGTTTATTTTAAGTAATGTTTTCGAGTTTCAATTCTCAAGAGTTCAATTGGGACTAGCTTACTGAAGTTATTTTTCCTAATTTAATAAAATTTAATTCGAACTTAAAAGTTAACACAAACTTCAGTTTGACAACATAAATTCGAGATTTAGATATTATCAAAATTATTTTATTTATATTATATAAAAATTGTTAATTAACCTACAAATCTTGACAATATTGGCCTACGTTTGACTTTAATTAAACTTAACATATTCGACCCAATTATATTATCATTTAAATTATTGATATAATTAATTAACGAAAGCGTGAAATTTAATTTATCCAATTCTTTGATGAGTTTCGAACTGTCTGCAAAATTAAATTTTTCAACTAAATTACGATACCATTTTGGAAAGTGAATGAGGTAATTAAAATAACGTTTAAGGCTAAATGTTCGATTAGGAAATTTAAATAAATTGTATACAATCTGTTTTTAAATTGTATTTTAATAAATTATCCTATTGTTTTTAAATAAGGAAGTATCCTTTGCACAATCTACGGTCACATTATATTAATTGTAGTTGAAGGCCAGCTATAGAATACATCGACCTAAGATATAAAGACGTTTCAAACTCATTATATGAGCTTTAATATTCTTAAAAAAGGAAAATAATACAGTCCAGACTTCTTTTCAATGAAAGACATTATGAAATACATAAGATCAACGTCCAGCAATGAATGAGAGTTAACTTTTGTAACTTAAATTTTCGTTTATTTATTGAGAAAAGAGACATTAAAAAATTGCAATTATAATTATAATAAAAACGGAATTTTCTGGAATAATAAACTTAATAGAGTATACTGCATTAATACACTACAAATCTTAAGTCAGAACCTCATAAAATTTCACCCTTCTTAAAGGGAATCGGGCGATAACATTAATTTTATTCTAAACCCATTAATTAGGAAGCAGCTGGAAAGTGGTAAGTTCTAGCAGATATAATTAGTTTATTATACTAAGCACATCCTTTATTTAATAAGAAGTCAATAAAAGACGTTGTAAGCTTCATTCATGAGTTCAATCACTTTTGACAAGGTATAGTAACAGCCTGCTAAAACTTATTTCGGAAAGATCCGCAACTTCTAATTCATCCCTTTTATTAACCAAACGTGGAAAACTTCTTAATTTAAAATATACATCTTTTAACGGCTGTAAAATTAAATTGGACTAGTCGTTTTACTTGTATAGTACAGTACTGATTTAAATGGGATATTAATTGCATAGAAAAATAATGTAGGCCCTATCCATTCCGGAATTGTCATTATGTCGTCAACAATAAGCTTCAGAAAAATTTAGAAATTACTAAGAATTTTTACATTAAGAAGCTTTCTGACTTCATACTTCCTTTTGATAGAGCATTTTCATTTTTCCTTTATATCAAATCACATTCTCACAGAATCAGCGTAATTAGGTAAGAGGTTTTCACTAATTTTTATACGGTTTTCTTCTTTTTAATCACGAAATATTTAAAATAAATTCAATAGAGACTCTATAAGAGTTAAAATTTATTTATTTATCTTACCAATTATAATCTTGTAAATCAGTGACATAAACCACATTAGGCCTATATCTTACTATTTAAACTCGATTTTTTGAGGTTACTGTTTAATGTATAAATAAACATTAAATATGGCTGTTTATATTAAAGCGATCCTTCTATTGAAATCTTTATTTTCGAAATGAAAATAGTCGTAAAATAAAACACAGGATACTGTCAATTTTCTGCTGTTTTGTATAACAAGCTGCTGTCAAATTATAGTCTAAACAAAGCTCATAAATTTCTGTTTTCAGTATGAATTATACATTGAGTACTCGTACAGTACCTGACGTTTTATATTGTACAGTACAGTACGTGTCACAATTCGAATATTTTAATTATTACGTAAAAACAAATTGCGTCATAGTAACTACATATTTCTTATTTCTAGCGGAAACCGATTACTAATTTGAATATTCTTACGTCTGATACGTCATAATTGATTAATGGTATTATTGGTTCCTGGAAGCGACGTCATTCTACCGTGTCTATTATTCAGGAAACGTGACTCATCTGTTTCTGAATCACGTGGCGTGCGATTTTCATTTAACATTTTCTTTTTATTGTCACGGATTTTGGTTATTAGGATCACGTTTTTTATGTAACCCCGCTAACTTTATTTATTTATTTTTTTAAAGAATGCTTTACACATACGGCCATAAAAATAATTGAACATGGGCTAAGTAATTAACTTTAAAACTTGCTTGAACAAGATAACATTAAACAATACGCAATGAAATTACGCCGATTCGAAATTTAAAAGTATGTTCAAAATTTCAAATTTTCATTTATGATATAAACGTATCAGCAAAAAAATAAACAATAATTGACAAGTTAATGCAATAACCTCTTGGATGTACAGTAACTTAACATGTTGCTGATGCAGTTACCATAGCAACAACCTATTAGATCTCTACTGTTCCAGATGGCTCATGTAGATGGAAACAACTAAGTATTATAGATAGTCCTCTTGTATATAGATAATGATAAATAGCATGTGATTATTTAAATATGTATACAAATTTTTTAATTTATTGTTTTAATAATTCTTTAAGATTTGGTTTATATAAATTAACTTTAGTGTAGTTAGTATAGGCCTATTATACTTTAAGTAGCCTTAAATTAATTTTATTTCTAGAATAATGCAAAAATTTAATTGGAAAAATAATAATTAAATATTAATTTTTCTGTTTGAAATTTAATTAAAATGATTAGATTAATAAATATCAGCTGAAAATTGAATTATTTTCTTTATTCTTTTCCAGCGTCATGGGAAGAATCGTATTTCATCTTATACCCATAGTGGCTTTTTATCAAACATTCGTATATAGTTTGGATTCACTGGGTATGAAATATTTATGCATATTTTTTTGATAGTTATTAAAAACATTAAAATGTTGTTAGTATTTATAATAAACAAAGTAGAATGTATTCATGTTCTTGATAAATTTATCTTCTAGACTTATTTATTTATATAATAACAAATTGATGGACAGTTTTTCCCCCTAAAAATGGTATTCCTGCCAAATGAAACCAATCTTATCAAGCAAAGAAAGAATCAACTGTAAATTGCAGATTTGAATGAAGTAGTTGGGACCTAACCAGAGCTGTAGACCATATCCATAGGTACATAAAAGTTAAAGGAACCAATGATTGACACATGACCCTCTGCAAGATATAGCCCCCCCTCAAAATTAGCCTATCTGGCATTTTGAACACCTTTAAAACAAGGTAAAATTTAAAAGTGAAAAATCTCTCAAAACAATACCAAAAATAAAGTGTTTTTCATTTTACTAGAGATAGCTAAAAGCCCATAAAACATAAGAAATGTCATTGCACTGACTACTTCCAGGCCATATCTCTATAACTATACACTATATACTACACTGCTATTTCTCATGAGGGGGTCACTTGTAGACCATCAGTTCCTTTGGCTTTTTTATTCCTATGGATATGGTCTACAGCTCTGATAAAGTTCCAACTGCCTCATTCATGCTGCAACTTTCTATTTAAACTTTGTACCAGTTCATGTGATTTAAATAAACTACATAAACACACACACACACACGATATATATATCATATGTGTTAAAGGATATAAATAGGTTATAAAAGTTAAAGGATAAAAATAAAATTTTCATTCTTTAACTTTGGAAAGCCAGCACCACTTAAAAATATTTTTGGGGGGACCAAATGTGTTCTGGCCCCTTAGAGTTGGCATCCATAAATTAAAATAATTGTTTTACATACAACAATTTTAATTTATGATAGTCCAGAAGAATTGTGAGTAAATTGAATTTTTCAATATAAACATTTTTAAAGAACAACAGAGAAAGAAAACATCAAGTGTTCCTGTTTTAACGATATTGTGTTGAAAAAGGGTTGCCTATTTTATAAAAATTTATAAATTTTAAAATAATAACATGCCTATAATTTTTATTTTCATAAAATAAAATGAATGTAAAACAGAAATTAAACAAAATGATATTTTCTTACAAACACTTTTTCCTTTTAATATCTTATAAGTTAGGTAAAACAATGAGTATAGTTATACTATCTGAAGATAGAATTATACTGAAGCCAAATTACACAGTAAAATATTCATCTATCATAATAATTTTTATCCAAGATGGACTTGCATCACCACTACTATCAAAATAAACATGTTTTTAATACTGTTAATTAATTAATAGAACTTCCATTGTCAACATTTTAAGGATTTTGAATTATTTTCACTATTGATTGTTTACAGATAAAAAGATCATATTAAATTTTATCATTATCATAACCTTCATTTTTTTCAAAAATGGACTTGCTCCACTTTCAAAATAAATGGCTCATATATGAAAATGTCAAGTTATCAGTTATTCATGTATATTATAATTCTCAACTAATATTTAGTTGATAATTAGTTTATTACTGTAATTTTTTTTTAAAACTCTCTCTGCTCTGTGAACACTAAGAGGGAATTGTTACTGAAATTGTGAAGATTTTAAAAAACATTCAGAAACTGTTCAAAAGATACACCTAAAAAAAGATCAAACATTAACCCCTGCATAATGATAAAAAATTAGTTGACTTTAAATTTCCATTATCCACATTCTGTGCAGACTTATTGGCAGGGCCAGATGCAATAGGTGCGAGGCCCGATTGAATTTTTTTTTGCAGGGTCCCTCAAACTTTAAATAACAAAATTAATTAACAGTTAATTTACATATTGAAATGTAGATTTTAAATATTTATTTAAAACAAAATCCAAAATCTAATTATAAAAATCAAAAGTCATGAACCATAAGGTAGACAAATTTCTACATTAAAAAACCTGTACGAACTACATTTTATTGAATATAAACAAACATACATATGTTTTAGTATTTGTATATTTTTAAATGAATATAACTACATAAATTTTTGCCATGAAAAATCTTCTAATGTGTTGAGGAATGAATATAACCGAATTTTATTGAATATAAACCTATAGAGAGATGTTTTATATGTTCCGAAGATTTTGTTCTGTAAAATCTTCTAAAATAGTATCAAAATCCAACTGGCTTGCTTTTTGACTCTCAATCGACATGATCGCTAAACTGTTTAATCTATTCTGTAATTTGAAACTATTTTTAAATATATAAATTTTGATGTCCTGCAGGACCTGATTGGCACAAATCGCTCCAATTGCCTCTAATCCGGCCATACTTGTTGGTTGTTCACACCTGAGGTGAAACTGATTTTTGCTGTCTCTCTTCCTGACACCAATGGAAAGCACTTCTAGCAGTGGAAATCTTTAATGCACTATTTATAGAAGACTTTAATATACATATTACTGTATTGACTTATTATTATTATTTTTTCTTTTGAAAATTTTTGACTGCTAATTTTGCCACCCCTTTCACTTTGCTACCAGTGATTCATTTAGAAAAATGGTGCCCCTAGACTCACAATATGCAGGCATTCCCCTAATAGTGCCACTTTTGTCCCAAACAATTTTATTTTATAATTTTAATTTTGCAATAGTTGTTATATTTATACTCATTTTTAAATACTGAAAATCTAATTCATTGTTTAGGCCACTGATGCAATAAAACATAATTTTTGTTATACAGGTTTAATTGAATGTTTTTTGTTCAGGTTGAATCAAACTAAAATTACACTAAAATTACAATGCAACTGGTGAAGTTGTTAATACAATAGCACATATCATAAATAATAACCTACACAATACTGATTTTACATATAGTGTTTTGGGTGACAAGTGATTTCTGTGCATTGCTGACATTGCATTCTAGCTATAGCAGATGTCAGAACAAAAGGGTCAAAAGACATTGCTATTGAAAACCCATCGTTAATGCTATCACTCTGTTCAGGAACTTGAACATGATAAAAATATAAAAAAAAACTATTTTTATAAAATTCTTTGAGGTCAATATTTTTTTGTGTGTTATTAATCATAATTTTCATCAAAATTAGACCAAATATGTTGAAGTGGTAATTTTGTTTTTTAAGATGTTTTTAGGACTGCATTCAGAAATCAGAGTTATTTATCTTAATCTGGCCCTGATGAGAGCACATTTTAAAGATATTTACAGCTCTCCAATGATTGTAGTACATGCAACTTCATTATTTGATGAGAATCTATTAAACACCATCTACTGTACTATACCTATCTGCATTATTATATCAGGATATTTTTTAAATGATGTAGGCATTGTTTAGTCAAAACTGAAACATTTTAATTTATTTTTATATTGTTTTATTTATTAATTGTATTATTTAGAACAAAATTAGAGGTTTGAATAAAAATAATGCATCTTGATTACTTTTGTTTAAATAAAATCATTTTAATAATCAAAAACTAATTTTATAATTATATATTATTATAAAATTAGTTTTTGATTATTAAAATATTTTTACAGTAGAGCCTCGATTATCCGACCCAATTGGGGACTGGGGTTGGTCGGATAATTGAAAAGTTGGATAACCGAAAAGTATGAAAAAATCTATTATTAGTGTAATTAGTACATTTCACTCTAATAAAAGGGGAATTCATGGGAAAAGAGTTATTTTTATTTCAGGTTTAAATCTAATTATTTTGCAGAATAAAGAAAATATTTATTCAAATGATAAACCATTTCCATTGTTAAGGTTAAAGCCAACATGGACGACGCGATGGCCGGATGGCCAGCAGTTAAGGTGGCAGCCTATCGTTTCGTCCTATTGTGGGCCTTGCCGAACCTGTAATGGGCTTGCTAAAACAAAGCACCGTTACTGCCCACAGGTCTAAAAGATTCTTAAATATAAACGCCAATTTGGAATTTTATCTCTAATACCTCACACTACACGTTAATGGTGACTGGATGGCCGAGCGTCAAGGTGGCAGCCTATATCTTTTTTTTTATTTATTTTATATCTTTTTTTTTATTTATATTATTTTTTTTATTTATTTTATTTATTGCTCTGGGGGACGAATCCGAACGGGCTGAAAAATCCCCACGAATTTTTCGGGGTGGTCCGTTCGGATGTGTCGGGCTCCGTCCCTCACCACCTGGCAGCCCCATTATGGGCCTGGCCGAACCCATAATGGGCTTGCAAAAAGAGGCTGTCTTAGTGCCCACAGGGCGGAAAGAGTTAAAAATAATAATAATAACCGTTACTTCGTTAATCCCGGTTTAAACTACGCGACAAAACTCTTCGATGTCAGTTTCTGACATCCTAATGTTTTGATTACGATTTGACACTCATGGGTGGACGAGATTTTTTCAAACAGCAGGAAAATATATGGGTCATGGCTGAAGTCTATGAATATAAAGAAAGCAGTCCTACTGGCTTCTCTGAAAGCTTCCTGACTGCTCCATCCGCCCCTATCTATATTCAAATCTTAATTCCACTTGCACGTTTACAGACGTAACGGCATAAAATGGAAGCAATCTCATAAGCATGGATGGCGAACCTATGGTACGTGTGCTCGAAGTGACACGTCGGAATAAATCATCCTGCACGTAACGTAACATGCGATTACGGTTTATCATCTGACTGTCCTTTTTCCAATCAGTTTCTTTGCATTTATTCTAATTAAAGCATATTCCTTTCGTTTCTTTAACTACGTCGTCAAACTCATATTTGTGTTGTATGGACAATAGATTCGGCAAGGTATTCAAACATTCTCATTAGTTATATCAATGTAGCATAGATACGAAATATTTGAATTTCATATAAATCGTCACGTTTATATTTCGACTAGCAGACCCCGCCACGCGTTGTTGTGGCTCAAAATGTATCTATTATAAATGTATAACACTTTCCCCATGGGGGAAATTTTTCGAAAAATCCTTTCTTGGTGTACATTCTCTTGACGTACCCTATTAAAATGCAATCAAAAACTCAAAAAACCGCATCTAAAATAGTTTAGTATAATAGAAGCCATGTTCTTCACGGTAAGCCTTAATCTTGTCCTGTCCCCCGTGGGGGAATAACGAAAAATCCCTTTTTAGTGTATATTCTGTTGACGTATCTTATTAAAANAATACAGTACATACTTGTAAATGTATATATTTTAATATGATTTTATGTGCTTTAAACACTTTTCTAGTGATATTACAACTTTAATATTTGTGGCAGACAGACGTAAAGTCCAATAAAATGACTTAAACTTGATTTTTATCTTTCCATATACTTTTCTGAGAAATGACGTATAATCAGGAACGACGTAACTCGAAACGACGTAAGTCGAGGTATACCTGTATTAAATTTATTATTATTATTAATCTTCTGACTAATTTTTTGAATTATCATATAGGTTGGTATAGTTAAGGACATTTTAATTAAACCTGAAAAAAATCTCTCTAAAATTCTGTCAACTTATATAGTATGAATGTAAATCTTTACCACAGAATGATGAACTAATGGAACACACTTAGCAATTCCTGTGAATTAGTTACTGTAATTCCAATAGGCTGCCACAAATATTTCTGAGTATAAGTCATGTTTAGTGAACTTATTTAACATAGAGATGATATTGACTTTTCATTATTTAAACAAATACTACATCACACACAGCACTGCATTATATTATGAATTTGATTCATCAAACATACTATAGCACTAAGTATATATACTCACAGCTGGTTCTGGTAGGTGTGCAATGTGTGCATGCATGCAGGCAGCTGATAGTGCACGTTAAAAATAAAATTGAAATATTATTTTAATATTGTGGTTGGCAATGAAATAGATTGATGTTTGCATGACAATTGATGCATTTTATGGATATAAATAATGACAAACTATGCATATTAGGTGTTTTACATTAGAAATTTTGAAAGTGCAAGCAACAGGTGATGGGGGATTCATCCATTAAATCAGAAAAAAATTTATCAGTGGGAATTCCATAACCGCTACTACATTTTAAATCATGTAAACTTTTAAAGTTTTCAAACTCCTGAACTGCATACACATATAGAAATAATAAAATTCAGAGGTTAAATGATTTTATTATATAATAATGTGTTATATTTTTAAACCACCCAGGTATTGCTGAAGAACTTAATTCTAATCCTTGCATATTTTTATCTACTTGTGGAAAATGTATCAGTTCTCCTAGTTGTGGTTGGTGTCTGAAAGAGGTAAAGTTTAATGTGAAAAAGTATTTTATTAAATTCAATTACTTTTAAGTAATATTCTCCATAACCTTTCAGTTTATATTTTTGCTTGTTTTTAATTAATTAAAAATTATTTTATGAAAATTACATTTTGAAATTGCCTATTTCTAACATTTAGAATTACTCTAAATTACATATACAAAAAAATTTTAAAAAAACATAATCAATGTTTGGTGTATTAAATAGAATATGTAATATATTTATGTGAATACATTATCTTAAGAAATTGGGCACTCTTTTATTTTGTTTTTCGTGAGGAACACAACAAGGTTGCAACTATCGTACAGGACCAGTGACACATCTGCAATGTCACTTTCATTTATTAGCTGCAGTAACAGGAGCATAGATTTTTAAACTCTTTGCTCCAGTAGAGAAACACTTGGGAAAATAGTTTTGTTTTGGAATTTAATGAAAAAAGCGGTATGTAAATTTTGGGGAGTGAATTTTGAGAAAAAGATTTTTTAAAAAAACCAGTTTTTTTTATGTCTATTCATGTATTTAGATGATATAACAAAACAGCCTTATTAGTATCATGCTTTGTTATCCATCTTGACACTTCCATATACCAGTATATCTAGTATAAAGGTGAATTTGGAATAGTACTAAGAACAGTCATAAGGAATAAAGCCTCTAGGATTGATGGCTTGCCAAATGAGTTTTCAAGAAGCAAGGAACAACCAAAAGAATGTCTCTTTGATTTAATAAGTTCTATAAGTAATCAGGATATCTGACCTAGAGACTTTTTAAGAACTATAGTATCAATATCTAAGAAAATGAAGGTAGTATATTATGACCAGTACAGAATAATAAGCTTAATCGTGCATGCATCTAAAATACCTTTAACTATTCTCAAGAAACTAATAGAAAATAAGGTGGGAGCATATCTACTGGACACAAAATTTGAATTCTAAAAAGGAAAAGGAACCAGAGATGCCATAGGCACACTGAGAATATTGTGAGAAAAGATATTGGACCATGGTTGCAACCTCTACATCTGCTTTATTTACTACAAGAAAGCATTTGATAGTGTCTTGGCTGGCACAAGCTGTTCCTATTAACCACTTGCCATTGCATTGTGGACCTGGCGAGTTCTACAGCAGGCCTGTAAAATATTTATACTCATAGAGTTATAGTAATATTAGAAGTATAGATATAAAGAGTTGGCTATTTTATATAATCATTTTTCTTATTTTCCACAATATTTTATGAGATTTGTCATATAAAATGTTAAAAAATATATATTACTATAAAAATTTTGACACCATATTTTGTATACTTGTCTTTTTATGTACAGTATTTCCAAAATTGGAATTTTTATTTTTCATCAGTAATACGATCATTTTTTCTTAACTTATTATTAAATTTTTTTTCACTTATGTGATTATATTTTTATAAGTTTCGTAATATAGCTTTACTAAGCAGATTTGGTCTTATAAAGTTATGGACATTTTTAAGTAAATTGTCTTAGTAGGATCTTCATAATTCCTTATAGAATAAATTAACTGTTATTTACACCTTTAGAAATATATAACAAATATCATTTTGCACATGAGACAAAATTAGGATATTTTCACAAAATTATATATATATACTGTAATATAATATAATGTATNCTATTTCTCATGAGGGGTCACTTGTAGACCATCAGTTCCTTTGGCTTTTTTATTCCTATGGATATGGTCTACAGCTCTGATAAAGTTCCAACTGCCTCATTCATGCTGCAACTTTCTATTTAAACTTTGTACCAGTTCATGTGATTTAAATAAACTACATAAACACACACACACACGATATATATATCATATGTGTTAAAGGATATAAATAGGTTATAAAAGTTAAAGGATAAAAATAAAATTTTCATTCTTTAACTTTGGAAAGCCAGCACCACTTAAAAATATTTTTGGGGGGACCAAATGTGTTCTGGCCCCTTAGAGTTGGCATCCATAAATTAAAATAATTGTTTTACATACAACAATTTTAATTTATGATAGTCCAGAAGAATTGTGAGTAAATTGAATTTTTCAATATAAACATTTTTAAAGAACAACAGAGAAAGAAAACATCAAGTGTTCCTGTTTTAACGATATTGTGTTGAAAAAGGGTTGCCTATTTTATAAAAATTTATAAATTTTAAAATAATAACATGCCTATAATTTTTATTTTCATAAAATAAAATGAATGTAAAACAGAAATTAAACAAAATGATATTTTCTTACAAACACTTTTTCCTTTTAATATCTTATAAGTTAGGTAAAACAATGAGTATAGTTATACTATCTGAAGATAGAATTATACTGAAGCCAAATTACACAGTAAAATATTCATCTATCATAATAATTTTTATCCAAGATGGACTTGCATCACCACTACTATCAAAATAAACATGTTTTTAATACTGTTAATTAATTAATAGAACTTCCATTGTCAACATTTTAAGGATTTTGAATTATTTTCACTATTGATTGTTTACAGATAAAAAGATCATATTAAATTTTATCATTATCATAACCTTCATTTTTTTCAAAAATGGACTTGCTCCACTTTCAAAATAAATGGCTCATATATGAAAATGTCAAGTTATCAGTTATTCATGTATATTATAATTCTCAACTAATATTTAGTTGATAATTAGTTTATTACTGTAATTTTTTTTTAAAACTCTCTCTACTCTGTGAACACTAAGAGGGAATTGTCACTGAAATTGTGAAGATTTTAAAAAACATTCAGAAACTGTTCAAAAGATACACCTAAAAAAAGATCAAACATTAACCCCTGCATAATGATAAAAAATTAGTTGACTTTAAATTTCCATTATCCACATTCTGTGCAGACTTATTGGCAGGGCCAGATGCAATAGGTGCGAGGCCCGATTGAATTTTTTTTTGCAGGGTCCCTCAAACTTTAAATAACAAAATTAATTAACAGTTAATTTACATATTGAAATGTAGATTTTAAATATTTATTTAAAACAAAATCCAAAATCTAATTATAAAAATCAAAAGTCATGAACCATAAGGTAGACAAATTTCTACATTAAAAAACCTGTACGAACTACATTTTATTGAATATAAACAAACATACATATGTTTTAGTATTTGTATATTTTTAAATGAATATAACTACATAAATTTTTGCCATGAAAAATCTTCTAATGTGTTGAGGAATGAATATAACCGAATTTTATTGAATATAAACCTATAGAGAGATGTTTTATATGTTCCGAAGATTTTGTTCTGTAAAATCTTCTAAAATAGTATCAAAATCCAACTGGCTTGCTTTTTGACTCTCAATCGACATGATCGCTAAACTGTTTAATCTATTCTGTAATTTGAAACTATTTTTAAATATATAAATTTTGATGTCCTGCAGGACCTGATTGGCACAAATCGCTCCAATTGCCTCTAATCCGGCCATACTTGTTGGTTGTTCACACCTGAGGTGAAACTGATTTTTGCTGTCTCTCTTCCTGACACCAATGGAAAGCACTTCTAGCAGTGGAAATCTTTAATGCACTATTTATAGAAGACTTTAATATACATATTACTGTATTGACTTATTATTATTATTTTTTCTTTTGAAAATTTTTGACTGCTAATTTTGCCACCCCTTTCACTTTGCTACCAGTGATTCATTTAGAAAAATGGTGCCCCTAGACTCACAATATGCAGGCATTCCCCTAATAGTGCCACTTTTGTCCCAAACAATTTTATTTTATAATTTTAATTTTGCAATAGTTGTTACGGTTTATAAAAAGACAATGAATATATCAACCGACAACAAAGTCACAACGGATAATGCTATTTCCATTGGGAAATAGCAACGTAAACTATACCAAGATCCTTCTTTCAAACAAATTGGATACTGTAGCAATCCAATGAATACTGAGGTTTAGTGAAATTTAATAAAACTGCAGATTTATCTCCTTTTTTTTATTTTATTTTTTTAACAGAAGTAGAGAGAGGGGAAAGATGGAGAGCGAGAGAGAGAGAGAGAGAGAGAGAGAGAGAGAGTAAGAGAGAGAGAGAGAGATATCGCTCAGCCTTTGCTTCTTGATAAGAAAGGATAAAAAAGAAAAATCCATTGTCCAACAATTGTGACTGGTTTTGTTCAGATCTGAAGAAAAATTGCCTAAACAGTAGGGATACAACAGATGTCTTACTTGCACGAAGCATCTGCTTCATTCCTTAAGTATTGATTTCATTTATTCTCTTGTTTACGCTTAGATACGATTCTGTCGATACTACCGTTGACTAATATCTAATTTATGACTTATGAAAGTATTATTCATTTACAATAGCAGAAGTTGGAAGATGTGATTTATTATTATTATTGTTTTTTTAAGTAATTTCTACACGTAGATCAGTTTTTATTTATTTATTAAATTGGTTAATTTGGTTAATATTTAAATATTTCTTAAAACTGAGAAAATATATATTTATTATTAAAATATGAAATA
>NW_019386766.1:0-1605 GCF_000671375.1 Centruroides sculpturatus | reverse complement strand
AGTAATCTAAATTTACGAATGCATGTACTGTAAATACAGTACATACTTGTAAATGTATATATTTTAATATGATTTTATGTGCTTTAAACACTTTTCTAGTGATATTACAACTTTAATATTTGTGGCAGACAGACGTAAAGTCCAATAAAATGACTTAAACTTGATTTTTATCTTTCCATATACTTTTCTGAGAAATGACGTATAATCAGGAACGACGTAACTCGAAACGACGTAAGTCGAGGTATACCTGTATTAAATTTATTATTATTATTAATCTTCTGACTAATTTTTTGAATTATCATATAGGTTGGTATAGTTAAGGACATTTTAATTAAATCTGAAAAAAATCTCTCTAAAATTCTGTCAACTTATATAGTATGAATGTAAATCTTTACCACAGAATGATGAACTAATGGAACACACTTAGCAATTCCTGTGAATTAGTTACTGTAATTCCAATAGGCTGCCACAAATATTTCTGAGTATAAGTCATGTTTAGTGAACTTATTTAACATAGAGATGATATTGACTTTTCATTATTTAAACAAATACTACATCACACACAGCACTGCATTATATTATGAATTTGATTCATCAAACATACTATAGCACTAAGTATATATACTCACAGCTGGTTCTGGTAGGTGTGCAATGTGTGCATGCATGCAGGCAGCTGATAGTGCACGTTAAAAATAAAATTGAAATATTATTTTAATATTGTGGTTGGCAATGAAATAGATTGATGTTTGCATGACAATTGATGCATTTTATGGATATAAATAATGACAAACTATGCATATTAGGTGTTTTACATTAGAAATTTTGAAAGTGCAAGCAACAGGTGATGGGGGATTCATCCATTAAATCAGAAAAAAATTTATCAGTGGGAATTCCATAACCACTACTACATTTTAAATCATGTGTTTAGGCCACTGATGCAATAAAACATAATTTTTGTTATACAGGTTTAATTGAATGTTTTTTGTTCAGGTTGAATCAAACTAAAATTACACTAAAATTACAATGCAACTGGTGAAGTTGTTAATACAATAGCACATATCATAAATAATAACGTACACAATACTGATTTTACATACAGTGTTTTGGGTGACAAGTGATTTCTGTGCATTGCTGACATTGCATTCTAGCTATAGCAGATGTCAGAACAAAAGGGTCAAAAGACATTGCTATTGAAAACCCATCGTTAATGCTATCACTCTGTTCAGGAACTTGAACATGATAAAAATATAAAAAAAAACTATTTTTATAAAATTCTTTGAGGTCAATATTTTTTTGTGTGTTATTAATCATAATTTTCATCAAAATTAGACCAAATATGTTGAAGTGGTAATTTTGTTTTTTAAGAAATCATTCAGAAATCAGAGTTATTTATCTTAATCTGGCCCTGATGAGAGCACATTTTAAAGATATTTACAGCTCTCCAATGATTGTAGTACATGCAACTTCATTATTTGATGAGAATCTATTAAACACCATCTACTGTACTATACCTATCTGCATTATTATATCAGGATATTTTTTAAATGATGTAGGCATTGTTTAGTCAAAACTGAAACATTTTAATTTATTTTTATATTGTTTTAT
>NW_019386765.1:17985-24189 GCF_000671375.1 Centruroides sculpturatus | reverse complement strand
ACCAGTTTCCATTAAATTTTATACTTAAATTTTTATTGATATTATTTTTTTGGCTTTTTATAATCTCAAAACTTTCTTTAAATTTTCTGTTGTACCAATTTTTTTCTGTGTAAAATTCTTACTTCTTCTTTGTTAATAATGCAATTATTTATTGTGCAATGTTCATAAAAGACCGCATTTACTCTTCTATATTTCAAACCAACAATATGTTCTTTTAGTCTTATTCCTACTTTCCTTTTCATTTCTCCTATCTAATTTCTCAGGTTTTCACAGGTTCATGGTATGGAATAGACTACAGACCCACAAGATATTCCTAAATAAAGGTTGATGTCAAAAATGCCCAGTGTTTGTCTATACACCTAATTATGACAGAATTAACAAACAACATAACATGATATATTGGAATGTTTCAAAATCGACCTTTATTCATTTATATATACCATATATCTGCACAGATAAGACGATAGTTGAATCATAAAAAAAAAGACCCCCAAAATCTGGGATTGTCTTATAGGACAGATACAAAAAAATTAGATTNTCATTTATATATACCATATATCTGCACAGATAAGACGATAGTTGAATCATAAAAAAAAAGACCCCCAAAATCTGGGATTGTCTTATAGGACAGATACAAAAAAATTAGATGAAATTTACATAAATTAAAACAATTATAAAAAGAAAACAAACTGTAATTATTTAATAGTAGAGAGTAGGGTATGTCCACAAAATAGAATAGCCCATACAATGTTTTTGTGAATAGTCAAGATCACCCAAATGCCCGAATCAGTGCAAATGTTTGCAACAATAGAAAGGCAGTGCTGCTAGATGCAAGAAAATAAAATTTGTTCATTTGAAAAATTATGAATTGGACATAATTCCGTATACGCTATACAGTATTATTATCTAGATGATGATTGCTGATCTAAACTAAATTCATAGGCTGTTGATAGTTTGGGGGTCATCTTATAGGACAGATATATGCTAAAACTATAAAACTTTGACAAAAGTTTATACCTCATATTATCTGAAGGCCATCTTATCTGCGCAGATATATGGTAAATACTAAAATGTTAAAAACAATTAAATAATTTTCTATATTTGTACAAAATTCATTTTTAGTATTAAACAATTTACTGTATTTACTTGAGTCAAAGATGCACCTTAATTTCTACATGTTCATCCACAGATTTTCTTTTTTTTTGAAAAATAGACAACTCAAGACAAATTTGTTGCAAGCAAAGTAAGTTATGTATCATTGTCTTCCATGGTATTGAAGTCAGAAACCTCTTCATTTTTCATGTTAGAGTCTTCTTAGTAAACATTACTGTTGTTTTAGTCATATTCTTGGGTTTTGGCTTTGGCCAATATATACAATATGTACAATTTTAGTTATACTTTTGTTTTTAGTACTAAAACTACAGTAATCAACACTGAATTCAATGTTCACATCTCACACAAAATCATACTCAGTACCATTTAAAACATCAGAAATGTAACATTTCTTGAAACACCACTGCAAAATTTTTTCTGGAACTTTCACCCAAGTACTTACAATATTACTATAATAGTCTAAAGAGATTAAGCTAAGCTGGTGACTTAAATATTTTCCATTACAAATATTGGTCTAATAAAAATTATTAATATAATGCAATAGAATCCATAACTTATAGCTGCAGAAAAATAAGATATAGAACATCAGAAATCACTAATTAAGATGTATTATATTGAATCTAAGATACAATTTTTCAAGATACTAAAGCATAGAAAAAAAATCCAACAACAAGATACTTAACTTTCCTGGCAACATTTAAAACTGCATGTGATGCTATCTGTTATAATATTTTATTAAAAATCTTTATATATTTTTAATTATGATAAAATGACAAAAGCTTAATTTTGAGGATAGGGACAGGTTTTATAAAAAATTGTAAATGCTAATAACAAGTAAAATTATCATTAAGTCCAACCCTACTGGAGGTACACATGACCCCCTTTATCTCCCCACCCCCTCAACCTTTAACCACTAAAATTTAATAGCATCAATCCCCTAATACACAAACCTTCCTACTAAATTTCAGAAACTCTTGACAAAAAGCATGGGAGTTATTAAGCTTCAAAAAAATTAAACAAAATTATGCCCCCACAAATATCAATACATACAGAAAAAATCCCCCAAATCTTTTTTTTTTTTTTTTGCATTTCTTGATGTTTCAAAGTACAGAATCCAAAAATGTAAAAATCTTGAAAAGGTTATTTTTTGACCGATTGCCATACTTTCTCTCTGTTATATATAACAGAGCTGGGAAAGTAGAAGTGTGGCTTACATTTGGGTAAATATGGTATATTTTATATTTTATTAAACTGCATAAAAAACACAAAAATATCAAAAATAATTAACTAAATAAANATTTTTAATTATGATAAAATGACAAAAGCTTAATTTTGAGGATAGGGACAGGTTTTATAAAAAACTGTAAATGCTAATAACAAGTAAAATTGTCATTAAGTCCAATCCTACTCGAGATACACATGACCCCCTTTATCTCCCCATCCCTTCGACCTCTAACCACTAAAATTTAATAGCATCAATCCCCTAATACATAAACCTTCCTACTATATTTCAGAAACTCTTGACAAAAAGCATGGGAGTTATTAAGCTTCAAAAAGGTTGAACAAAATTTTGCCCCCCACAAATATCAATACATACAGAAAAAATCCCCCAAATTTTTTTTTTTTGCATTTCTTGATGTTTCAGAGTAGAGTCCAAAAATGTAAAAATCTTGAAAAGGTTATTTTTGACCAATTGCTATACTTTCTCTCTGTTATATATAACAGAGCTGGGAAAGTAAAAGTGTGGCTTACATTTGGGTAAATATGGTATATTTTATATTTTATTAAACTGCATAAAAAACACAAAAATATCAAAAATAATTAACTAAATAAATATTAATCAATAAAACGACCTTTTTCCACTAAAAGTGTTCCTGTGTGATTTCTTCTCGACAGCAACCTTANTGCTTATAATTTGACAGCTTAAAATACAGAATATTTCTTGTAAAAAAAAAAATATCATTGTGATCAGCTGCATCCTGCCACTGAATACATCAGATACAAGTTTGGAACATCAAATGCATTAAGTGGGTTCTGTTTTAGCTTCCACTAATTTCAGCATTATGACATGGAAACTCTTTTGTATAAATCACCAACATAATAAAATCTATTGATCACATTTCACATTTGTTCATTAGGTTTATAGTTCATTTGTTTTATAATTGCATTTTGAGATTAAACTTTTGGCTTTTTGTAAAAATAATTAATTTAAAAAATCACTGTCAGAGAAAATTCTGCAAACACAAACAGTCTGCTTGAAGTGTCAAATTTCCTTTTATAGTGATTTTTGAACTATTTTTTATACAGATTCATTTCTGTGTGTTTCAAAAAATATTTTTACTTAAGTTTAGTTGCCTTTTTGTTCCTGTATTTCTCCATAGGAATAAAGATGCCTTAATTATGATCATCCTACAAAATTAAAAAATAAAATAAACAGTAATATGCATAATAATAAATGACACTTTTAACCCACGACTTTAATTTAGATAGGCTTTTCAGTTTAGATAGAGATTTTCGGTGGCCTTAGTGTAGTAGGTCCTCCAAATTGTTAAATTCCTATTTATTAGGCTATCTAACTCTATCTAAAGTAATATGCATGCTAATTTTTAAAACTTTCTACAAAAATAAATAACTAATAATATACAGAACAACTTTTTTACCTTATCAATATCTTTAATACGAACTGGACGAGAATTGACTGCAACAACACTTCTTTCTAATGACAGTCTACTTGTCTGTTGAATACTCAAACCCAATTTTGGCAAAAAGGCATCAATTTTTATCTAAAATTAAATAATTAAATACAATTTAATCACAGAATTTTTGACAATTTTATATTTATACGAAACAAATTTTTTATTCATTCTATTATGATTTGCAATACTAAAATATAATTATGTAAAATTAAAATATTATGTATTTTTAATTTTAGATATAAAAGTGTAAATCTATTCCTTTAAAATTTTTAATAATATATATTATTTCCACTAAGTAATCAAACAAAATGCTTACTTTCAAGGAATAGAATAAAGACTTTAGTGTCGTCACAAATTAGACTTGGCAATAATATGAGCCAAGTTTGCCTGACTGATTCATCATATGTCACAACAATTCCCAAGTATTAGTTCATTATTGTTATTTAAAGCATTGTGATAACTGGAAATGCCTTATGATATAGAACAGTAAATTTTTATAATTGAGCTACATAAAACAGAAAACTTGCTGAAAATGAAGGCAACACCGTGTGTAAATATCCCCAAGCATCTGTGCATACAAAGGATTATGTTTATAAACTTTCTAATAAGTAGTAGTCCATGAGGTTTGTGTTTAATAGAAAAAAAAACTGCCATAAACAAAAATTTATCTGAAAAAAAAAACTTTAAGACATTTGGATTTACTTAGAAAAAAGGCCCACAAAATATTTATGATGTTTACTTTTGGAGACTGGATAAGCTTATGGGATCTGTTCATACAGCTATGAAAAAAACAAATTTTGGAATTATCATGGTTAGCATTTTTATTTATTTACAGTATCAAATATTATTTATGAAGTAGCTAGTAAATAAATGTTTAAGATTTAAATGTTACTTGTGACATGGCCAACTTACATGATCCCAAGTCTGGCTTACAGCACCATAAAGCTCTATTTGCTCTACTTTTCACAACTAAACTTTTCATTTAATCACTCAATATAATTGATTTAGTTCTTTAAATTGCGTAAACGTTTTGTATTTTAAAAAACTTAAAATTAAATACCATATTGTTAAATCTATTAAAATTATATTTAAAAAATATATAAAATTTGATAAAATTCAATAAAATTTTGGCTATTTAGAAAAGACAACCAATTTATTAATAGTCATTTTATAATTCTAAACAATTTGATAATAAGATAATATGAAAATATTATAAATGTTATGTATATAATGTGAATAAATTTTAAGAAACATGTATACAGCAGAATTCAATTATCCAAGATAATAGAGAGGTTGCAGCAGACGTTTTCATCGCAAAAACGTGAACGTCGGACAGTCAGCGCCACCTTCCTGTAAGCCTAGAAGTTTGACAATGGCATTTGGAACGTCGAGCACGATTCCACTGACGTTTCAAATGCCATTATCAAACTTCTAGGCTTACAGGAGGGTGGCACTGAACGTCCGATGTTCACATTTCCGCGATGAAAACGTCAGCCACAACCTCTCTACTACAGATTAAGAGTACCTCAGATAATCAAAGATTCTGATAACACAGAATACTTGCTAATAACTAAATAAGCTGGATTTGCATGAAATAATATATACAGTATACTATTTTTAAAATAAAATTATTTGTTGAGCTTAATAACTTTCAAATTATATAATAAAACATTTTAAATTTTATATACAAATGTATTGATTAAAGCAAATATAAATCTATGATTACAATTAAAATTTCTTTAATATTTTGATAAAATTCATATTGTCATTAGAAGTTACCAGAGCAAATTTTTTTTAAAACTTCTAAAGCTTTATAAAATACTTGATCAAGATCCATGAAGTAAGTTGTACTATATTACTTTTTCATATTTTACAGAATCTCAGTTAATCAGAAGTGTACTCTATATATACATACATATTACATATACATAACTACAGTAACAATAAATGAGAAATAATTTACTTGAATAAGCTGAGAAAAAACAATGAAAAAATAACAATTTCTGTCTTTTCTTTATGGTAGAAAATCAAAATTAGAATCAATCAATAAAAACATATTAACATTTATTCTAAAAATAATAATTTATCTTATATTTTAAACAAATAAAAAATGAAAATGTTCATTCTTAATTTTTTAATCAGTTTATCTAAGCAAAAATTGTTATTGTTATTACAATTATATATTTGTAGTCTGCTAATACTAATTTGCAAATTAGCATTTCCAAACTAGCATATTGGAAATTTAAATATATACGTTATCTTTGTGGAATAAAATCTTAAAATATTACACAATAAAATAAAAAAATAGTACAATTATTAATTTATGATATTACCTCAATAAAATTTCCTTGTTCATTTCTAATATTACCAAGAGACCAATTAATCCTTTCATTCT
>NW_019386765.1:0-17355 GCF_000671375.1 Centruroides sculpturatus | reverse complement strand
TTGTCTAGGCCAAACTCCATTTGTATGTCCTTAGTGTATGAGTGTGTGATTTGTAGGAGTTGATGAAGTTGTTTTTGTGTGGATGCATAAAGTTTTATGTCGTCCATGTACATGAGAGTTACACATCAGTAAAGTTAAAAATAAATTTTTAAAGGCGATTACAGATTTCTTAATATAAATAATTCTACGTCAAATGTAAAAAACTAATTTAAAATAGTTTAAAACATCAATGATGTTAATTTAATATTTTAATCCAAAAATTATGATGAAAAAAAGAAACACCTGATTTTTTTCATCCTTTGCTGTCTTGTGCTCTAGAACATTAGCCGTATTTGTTCCCAAAGTTAATAATAATGCCGATCTAATGTCATTTACAGCTATCTTTTGCCAGATTTGACTATGGTTATGATATACAGAAAAACGGACATCTGTGATAATTAAGAATTATATATTAGTTAGAATTTAATAGTAACTTTAATAATAAAATAATTCTAAATAAAGAAATCATATTCATATCTTTTGAAAAATAATGATTTAAAAATTTATTCAATGTTTTTAAATTAGAATATTTCTTTGTCATTGCTATGTTATTAGAGAGGTTGAGGCAGATGTTTTAAACGTGTAAACGTGTAGGACGGACGTTCGGTGCCGCTTTCCCGTAAGCCTAGAAGTTTGACGATGGGGTTTGGAATGTCGAGCGTGATTCCACCGACTATCCAAACACCATTGTCAAACTTTTAGGCTTACGGGAAAGCGGCGCCGAATGTCCGACCTACACGTTTAAAACGTCTGCCTCAACCTCTCTATTATGGTATGTATAATATAACAAAATACCATGATTGCTTATTCTGAAACCGTGTCTTCTTTTATTCGTTTTTTTCTGTCACAACTAGGTGCATAGACAGACACTGGACATTTTTGACATCAATCTTTATTCGGGAATATCTTGTGGGCCAAGACAAGTTTGGGCATATGCCCCTCTTCTGTCAGCAACATAATAAAACATGAACATATTTTTCATATCACAAAATGTTTTATATTATGATAGGTTACAACGTACCATTTCTTTTTGAGATATCTTGTAAGGAGGTGTTAACTAATATGCATCTTGCTTAAAAATGATTTATATTTACAGTTAAAATTTCATGGCTTTACCGGTAAACTGACTGCACTTAGCTCACACTTGTGATGTCCATGTTTACAAGGGTCTTCTTAATCTCGTTGACATGTTAAAAATTTTTTAAAAAACATTTATACAATAATCTCTCTTTTTATTATTATTATTGTTGCATTTTGTGAGTTATACTTGGTTGACACTGGTGGCTGTGTACTATGCTGGACCAGAGTCAAGACATAGTAACCAAAACAAAATAAAAATTAAAAAACTGTGTCAGTGTATGTGTTTGTATCCAAGAATTTCCTAACAATGTGACATTTCAATTGTAATGTTCCCAGACTTTTGTGTAGTGTTTATTATTATTATTATTATAATAATTTTAACCAATTTTTGTGAATCTTTATACTTAAATTTTTATTGATATTATTTTTTTGGCTTTTTATAATCTCAAAACTTTCTTTAAATTTTCTGTTGTACCAATTTTTTTCTGTGTTTGTTTTTGTTAATATTGCAATTATTTATTGTGCAATGTTCATAAAAGACCGCATTTACTCTTCTATATTTCAAACCAGCAATATGTTCTTTTAGTCTTATTCCTACTTTCCTTTTCATTTCTCCTATCTAATTTTTTAGGTTTTCACAGGTTCATGGTATAGAATAGATTACAGACCCACAAGATATTCCTGAATAAAGGTTGATGTCAAAAATGCCCAGTGTTTGTCTATACACCTAATTATGACAGAATTAACAAACAACATAACATAATATATTTGAATGTTTCAAAATCGACCTTTATTCATTTAAACATACTGTATATCTGTGCAGATAAGATGATAGTTGAATCATAAAAAAAAAAGACCCCCAAAATCTGGGGTTGTCCTATAAGACAACCCCAGATTTTGGGGGTTGTCTTATAGGACAGATACAAAAAAATTAGATGAAATTTACATAAATTAAAACAATTATAAAAAAGCAAACAAACTGTAATTATTTACTAGTAGAGAGTAGGGCATGTCCACAAAATAGAATAGCCCATACAATGTTTTTGTGAATAGTCAAGATCACCCGAATGCCTGAATCAGTGCAAATGTTTGCAACAATAGCAAGGCAGTGCTGCCAGATGCAAGAAAATAAAATTTGTTCATTCGAAAAATTACGAATTGGACATAATTCTGTATACGCTATACAGTATTATTATATAGATGATGATTGCTGATCTAAACTAAATTCATAGGCTGTTGATAGTTTGGGGGTTATCTTATAGGACAGATATATGCTAAAACTATAAAACTTTGATGAAAGTTTATACCTCATCTTATCTGTGCAGATATACGACAAATACTAAAATGTTAAAAAGACTACAACAATTAAATAATTTTCTATATTTGTACAAGATTGATTTTTAGTATTAAACAATTTACTGTATTTACTTGAGTCAAAGATGCACCTTAATTTCTACATGCTCATCCACAGATATTCTTTTTTTTGAAAAATAGACAACTCAAGACAAATTTGTTGCAAGCAAAGTAAGTTATGTATCATTGTCTTCCATGGTATTGAAGTCAGAAACCTCTTCATTTTTCATGTTAGAGTCTTCTTAGTAAACATTACTGTTGTTTTAGTCATATTCTTGGGTTTTGGCTTTGGCCAATATATACAATATGTACAATTTTAGTTATACTTTTGTTTTTAGTACTAAAACTACAGTAATCAACACTGAATTCAATGTTCACATCTCACACAAAATCATACTCAGTACCATTTAAAACATCAGAAATGTAACATTTCTTGAAACACCACTGCAAAATTTTTTCTGGAACTTTCACCCAAGTACTTACAATATTACTATAATAGTCTAAAGAGATTAAGCTAAGCTGGTGACTTAAATATTTTCCATTACAAATATTGGTCTAATAAAAATTATTAATATAATGCAATAGAATCCATAACTTATAGCTGCAGAAAAATAAGATATAGAACATCAGAAATCACTAATTAAGATGTATTATATTGAATCTAAGATACAATTTTTCAAGATACTAAAGCATAGAAAAAAAATCCAACAACAAGATACTTAACTTTCCTGGCAACATTTAAAACTGCATGTGATGCTATCTGTTATAATATTTTATTAAAAATCTTTATATATTTTTAATTATGATAAAATGACAAAAGCTTAATTTTGAGGATAGGGACAGGTTTTATAAAAAACTGTAAATGCTAATAACAAGTAAAATTGTCATTAAGTCCAATCCTACTCGAGATACACATGACCCCCTTTATCTCCCCATCCCTTCGACCTCTAACCACTAAAATTTAATAGCATCAATCCCCTAATACATAAACCTTCCTACTATATTTCAGAAACTCTTGACAAAAAGCATGGGAGTTATTAAGCTTCAAAAAGGTTGAACAAAATTTTGCCCCCCACAAATATCAATACATACAGAAAAAATCCCCCAAATTTTTTTTTTTTGCATTTCTTGATGTTTCAGAGTAGAGTCCAAAAATGTAAAAATCTTGAAAAGGTTATTTTTGACCAATTGCTATACTTTCTCTCTGTTATATATAACAGAGCTGGGAAAGTAAAAGTGTGGCTTACATTTGGGTAAATATGGTATATTTTATATTTTATTAAACTGCATAAAAAACACAAAAATATCAAAAATAATTAACTAAATAAATATTAATCAATAAAACGACCTTTTTCCACTAAAAGTGTTCCTGTGTGATTTCTTCTCGACAGCAACCTTATGCTAAGAAAATACATATAAATAAATATTATTGAAAAATAATTACTTGGATGTATTGTTCCAAATGCAATAACTAAATCTTCAACTTTTTTAATCTCTTCTTTTTTTTTCTTTGCATTTGAACCAAACTGTCTTCTTACAGGAATATTTTTAAATAAATTTTGAACAATAACAGTCGTACCTGTATAAAAATTAAAATTCATATTGAAATTATTACTAAATATTTTTAATATTACTATATTAAATAAACATGGAGTTAGAATTTTTTAAATCAAAATTTTATATTTTTTATATCAGGTATCTTGATTTTAACAACAAAGCCGCATAATTTTAAATAATTACATTTTCAATAAAATTAAAAATGAAATTTTCAGAATTTACTAAAAAAAATTAAAACAATAGGGTCTTATTTTATGTGATATTGAGGTACACAGATTCAATTTTTTGTAGATGGTAAACGATTAGGATAACTCATGTCTAATTCCACCAGGTCTGACTCTTAAATTAACAAATCATACTTCTCTGGCTTCTGACATTCCAAACACAGCAAACTATCAAACACTACTAACTGCAACAAACATACCCTGGTTTGCATGTATTTTTCTCAAGTAGTGTACTTGATATGATATAACAAAATTTTCCTCTGTACAGTCGACCTCCCCATAACATAGGAACACGAGTTCCTATAGTTCGGATTCCTATATCACGGCAAAAAAATTGCGACAGTATTCGTACAAACATGCTAAAAAAAAAACTCCTATAATTTGGTAAAATGTCATCGCCGACTCGTGTTGCGACAGGATCGGTCGAATCTAGACCAATAGCAGATATTGCACAAACCGTTGAGTTTAAACGAGCAGCGGACCTACTAAAAACCATTTATTATTTAATGTCCATAAAAATTATATTTATATTAATGATGTTTCCAAAGTTCAGCGAATTTTTCGCAAAAAAAAATAATTTATCAGGAAGCATGCAAACACCATTCGATGATAAGCTCCACGACGAAAACAAGCTTAAGCAATGGCCTGGTCAAACAGTGCACACTTGGTAAGCAATCCTACAATTTTTTGTTTATAGCATAGTTTATATGGATTATTCCCAAAAAATTATACATATTTTGGAAATGTTGAGTCAAATTAGTCTAGAATCGATTAATTTTATGGAAGAAACCTTTCAAACAGCCGTAGTCCGTAAACTGCATACGTGCCGGGCTGTGATTGGCTGGACTCATAGAAAATGGATTCTTAAAAACTGGAACGTATCTACCATGTTATAGGGGGGTCGACTGTATATTCAAAAATAGCAAACTAAAGTGTTATTCACTATAGTAAAACACATTTTAACATTTTTCTGTAAATAGTAAATGTTAATTGTAATTACGAAGTGGCAATTATCTAGAACTATTTTGAAATAGAGCACAAATTTATGCAGAATTTTATTTTTTTTGCCCAGAATCTATACTAATATTATAAAGAAGTAAAGTTTGTAAGTTTGGATGTAGGAGGTAATCTCTGAAACTACTCATCTAATTTCAAAAATTCTTTCACCAATATTTAGAATGGACCTTCAGGGTGGACGTAGGCTGTATATTATTCCGTTAAACATTTATATAAATTAAAAGATATCATCTAGATAAACGTTATATTTTTGGTGTTGGTGGGTTGCAAGGGGCAAGACGCGTACGTATACGAGATAGGTAACAGCACGGTGCAGTCGTGTGATTGACGAAATACGCAGTGCACGTGTCTGAACTTGTGCTGAACATTTATTGTATTTATTGTCGCTTAAAATAATGAATATGTTTTGTCCCGTATGCGTTCCTAAAACATTCATATAAATTAAAATTATTCATTTGTTATTTGTATACACTGATATAGGAACTTCTCATTTTGAGTTTATAAATCTTTAAACAGAAATATAACTAATTCAAAGTAAACTGTATTAAATAAATAAATTTTGAAACTACCATAATAAATTTTACTAGTTTGAATGTTTTGTCTTTATATTTATTAAGTAATCAGTTTCGTTTAAGTATACTGTATAAACTAAAACAACAGTAGTATATTATAATAATTACCTTGTGCATGCGGTGATGGTTTACTAGAAATAATTTTTCCCAAGTTATTAAATTTGTGGCTGATAGAAACATCATCACTTTTTGTTTTTGAAATAACAACAACATCTGAAACACCACAAATAGCCCCAAGAGCTTCTCCCCTGAATCCATATGTTGTTAGGGTTTTCAAATCATCTTCATTTGATAACTTCGACGTATAATGAGGTTGTGCAGCAAGATGAATTTCAGACTGTTTAATTCCAAAGCCATTATCTTTAACTTCTATCTTATCAAAGCCACTGTTTTCCTAGAGTGATGAATAAATGAAAATAAGTTACTAATATATACTGTATATCATTTTAAATTTAATATTAAATTCAACATTCAGTACTATACATTTATATATATAAGTCAATTTTTCAAACAAATTAAATTTTATCTATACACTCAACATATTTATTTGATTTCCATAATATTTTTTATAAATATCAGCTGTTTTTGCCATTCTTTATTACTTCTATTACTATCTTCAAAATACAATATACATTCATAAATAAAAATAATGTATATATATTCATGCCAAAAATTATATAAACATAAATAATACTGTTTTATTGGCATTAATATACTTTAATGATAACAAAAAAATGATAACAATGTTCAAATATACATTCCTTTTCATTTAAATAAATGTTCTTATGGCAGTTTTAATTTATTCCAGATTACCTGAAGAAGGCATCAATGCAATGTCAAAACTACTTGCTAATTTTTATCATCATAAAGTATCTTAATGCCAAAAAACAGTATTAATTATGTTTATACAATACAATTTGTTTGTTGTAATCATAGCTATGATTATCAGTCATGATGTTACCAAAATTAACTTGTTCCAAAATATGTAAGTTAAAATACACTTATAAAAACTTTGCTTAATGTAATTCAGTAATTGTCACTATTATCTTTGAGTAAATAGCATTTTTTAAGCTCTGCTTTTATATTACCAGCTTCAACATATGGCAATAATGTTATCAGTTATTCATTCTCAGTCTTAATCATTACTTTGTATATTAAATGTTAATATTTTAATCATTATTTTCTGACAATACATCAGTTTAAATTTCTGTCATTTCTTACTTCAATTACATGCCAATGATTGTTACATACAGTGGTAAGTAAACAATACTGAATGAATTACAGTTAATAAATCCTTGGCGAGTTATACAACTTTTAATTGTTTTAATTTGTCCTTTTAATGTCAAAATCAATAAAACCAGAATTTTCGTTACTTCTTGTCATAGTTCTTTACTTTGCTTAATATTATCATTGTCATCAATATAAGCAAGTTCCAAAGTAATTGTAATAAGTAGATTCTACTGTATATCCATAAGAAAAAAACAAAATCATTACAATAATGCATTATTGTTAGAACTATTTGATATTTTTGAAGTAGATATTTCAGTGATTAAATTTTACATTGTAGAATTCTTATTAGTAAGAAACTAATGAATTACATTAAATGTTATTAAATTATAATAAAATAAAATAACAAATAGCTAATAAATGCAAACATTATTATTGCTTATTGAAAAAATTTAAAATACGTGCTTTGATAGAATATTTTGATTTAAAATAATAAACTTCATTTTCTTTGTATAATTGACTTATCCAACTTTAATTAAAGAAACACTATAACAAACATTAAATATAGTAATTTAAACTGCTGTATTTAATGTTTAATATTTTTTTGAAGAAAAATAATTGTATATATTATTTGTGTTACTATATTATATTGATATATATTCATTACTGAATTATTAAATGCATTTAAAATCAAATATAAACTTTTAGTATCTTACATATTAGGAAATGTAATAAATCAAGAGATACAACAAATGTATGATGTCTGTCCAAAAAGTTTCTGAACTTTTAAACTAATATGCTAGCATGAAAGCACAGGAATATCCAATGGAAGTTGGATTGTATCACTGACTTTTGAAATGCAGCTAGTACCAGCTACTTCCTGCTGTTTTGTTTAGTCTAAGCTGTGTAGTACTGACACTAGGATTTTCATCTTGGGAGGGTGAAACAGTCTACTTGTACATCAATACCACCTCTTATATCTTATTCATATTGTTACGCTATTCCATTTATGTATTTGACCTCTGACATGTACTTGTCTTGTATATTGTGTTTCAATTCTTGTATATAAAGTCATTCTTATTTGTTATGCGATCTCTAGTATGTAATTAAACTGCTTTGTATATCATGTTATGCTGTTATGTAATCTATTCCTCTGTAACTTTACTGTTGTACACATTTTCAAACCGATTGTGCTTATGCGGTACCAGGCTTGTACCTTTGTATGGCAATAAACAATTTGAATGAACTTGAGTGAGTGAATGGGTGAAACAGTGTTTTGGTGGGATGGATGTTATCTGCACATTTTACCATCAAATAAATTAATTTTCAAAATTTAACAATTAATTTTCAGTAAAATATATAAGCAAAACGTAGTTTAGTGAGGACATGTAATTATTTGGCAAACAGTCAATTAATATTAATAACCAAACATCATTACTACACTCGATACAGGCTAGAAACAGCTATAATACTAATATAGCCTAATTGTCTTTTAAATTATTAGTATTATAGCTGTTTCTAGCCCGATAATATTTGGCTTTGATTGGTGAATTAATATTTAAAGAAACTCTCAATTATGGTTACTATAGGTAGAAAAATAAATTCTTTCAGAGTAAGCAAGGAAATTTTGGGGTGGGATGGTGCCCACCCTGAATCTCTCCACTCTAGTAACATCCATTCTTATCCTTGCTCCACTCAAGTATTGTCCATGGTGCTGTGTGGACAGGGCCATCAAGAGGGAAATAGGAATTTTTTCCCTGGGTCCACAGAAAATTTGGAGACCCATAGCAATTACTACTCCAATAAAATAATGTTATTTTTACTAACAGAAATAAAATCTTTGAGTACATTTTATAATGAAGAAACATTCTATGTTTCTTCATTATATTTCATTTGTTCATAAAAAATGGCAAAAGGGGTCCACTCTACCTCCAAGCCCAATACAACTGCTTGATTGCTATGTATAAGCTACATAGAGAGATGTGATGACTAAAGATTCTCTGCTACTGCAAAATTTCCAATTTCCTTTAGCAATGTGTGCACAAAATTTCATATTAAATTAGAAAGAAAACTTTTGAAAACAGACAGTATGTTAACATGTATGTTTGGTACAGTGGCACTTCACTCTTCAAACTTCACTTTGAGCAATGGTTTAAATTTTAATATGTGCCAATCCCCTCTCCTCCCACCTCTCTGCTGCAAAGGATGAGACTTGCATCCCCAAAAATGCCTTTGCCTTCGACTGAGAAAAAGAATCACCCAACCAATGATGAAAACAATTGTTTTCCTCATGGATTATAAGTCTTTTGCTTGGCACATTTGGGTCTCTTGGTTCCAATTTTTTCATCTACTATTCCAGGCTCCAGCTCAGCCAAAACACTTTGCACCATTGTAATTCCAGCACTAGACTGGTAGTAAATGCATGAACAAAACTCAAATGTAGGCATGACACAAACATTTCAAAAAGAGCCTAATGTTAGTAGATGATGACCTATATTCTTAGAAAACTGTCAACATCAACAGACATCTGGAAAGTTATGAGATGAATGTTTTGAATGAAACTCACAGACCAACATATACTGATATATTGTTATTTCTTCTTCCACGAATCAGTCCCAATGCATGTCATGTTTTCATCACCTCCAGATAGTACGCCATATCAACAACTTTCCAGACGTGTTGTCTGTCTATTGACATCGATCATTTAAGTGGGCCATTTTTGACTGCTGTTTGTCTCTCTTTAAATTGTATGCATCAGTTATAACTTTGAGTTCAGTTCATTCATTCATTACCAATCACTCAAATTATTAAATTTATCTAATTTAAAATAAAACTTTACATGCACCCTCAATGTTAATGAAAATTGGTAATTTTGCAATAACACAAAACTTCTGGAGCCACCACATACCTCTTCACTCTTGACTAAATTAGAAAACAGCAAGAAGCAGCAGCTATGTTAGTTGGCTTACAGTCAGTGGTACGATCCCAAATCTATTGGACAACCTATTAGTAGACTATTTTAAACATTCAGAGACTTCTTAGACAAACTAATACTACAGAAATAAATCAAAATTAGGGGGCATACTTCCATAATGAAAATATGAAATGGTATATATTTTATAATAATTATCTTTTGAAGTTATTTAAAGGAATACAAAATGAAATATTTATTACATTAAAACAATTGATACACATTTTTGACTATTTCATTATAACAAGTTCAATATATTGTAGTTGAACTAGTTTTTACATGTAAAAGTAAAATATAACATAATTTATGTAGACTGAGCAAAGCATTTTATTTTGAGTCATTAAGAATCTTTCTATAATACACTAATGAAAATTATTATTATTTTTGTATTTGATTTTAACTGAAAATAGCATTATTTTGAATTGAAAGCATTTCTTATATTCTGAAATTAGAAATTTACAAATGTCACAGAGATTCCTTGAGTTTTATTACATAACATATAGTTTTATATGCATACTTGCCAACTTTAGAAAGGGGAATAGCTAGGATGTTGGTAGAAAATGCTGATTTTTGAATAAAAATGCTGACAACATAAAAGCAAAAAATTTGTTATTAACATTGATAACACACAATGATTATATTAAATATCTTTAATAAACAAAATTTAATCTTATCTCTTTATATATGATATCTTATAAAGCTATTGCCATAAACACTGTCAAGAGTATGGCAACAGCTTTATACTCTTTATCATCATAATTTAAAAAAGATCAAATATTTCATGGGACATATCATAACTCTACACCTAGATTTGTGCAATGTTTTGCTTTGTTAATAATTTGTTTTGTTACAATGTACTCATGACAGTTGTTATCAGTCTGTTTATTGACCTTCACTGCAATTATTAAGGACAATAATTTCCTATCTCTGTCTTTATCTTAGCATACTGAATATCTTTTCCTTTTGCCACACAGCCCTACAATGCTGTGGGGTAAAACCATCATCAGCTTTACTATTTTATACAGATCTTTGTAAAATGGTAAGGCTGATGACAATTCTTTGAGATTTGTGGGAATTTTACAAAGATTACAAATCTTTGTAAAATCCCACAAGTCTCAAAGAACTATCTACTTTCTTTTCTTCAGAAAGTTCAGACCATACGACCTGCATATTCTTAAGTGATGGATCAGCTGTTTCTTCTTTTTGGACAGAGAAACTGTAGTGCTACTCAATAATTTGGTATACTGTAAAAGTAACTCATTTCCTTCTGCTGATGAGTCAGCCATAATTGATTTAACTAACCATCAGTATATGTTGCCAGACTTGAAGATGCAATTTATCTCATCTGCCATTTAAAATTTTCACATTTCAACTAAAATTCTCACATATATATATAAATGTTGGTTCTTTTCCAATTGAAGGAATCTAAGAATGTCGTTCTGATTTGCCTCAATCATTTGTAACAGAATACATAGTGTCTTTGGCATATATATTGGTGTTACTCTTGTTAAATAGTGTTTTTATGATAATATCAAATTCTTTAAAAACTCCGACAAAAGGGAAAAGCAACCCATCCACTGACAGAGCATACAAAATGCTGATAGTTGGCAACTATATATATACAACCTAACTTCATATATGATAACCTGCTAGGAAAAAAGAGAAAGTCCTTTTTCTCTGGCTTTACAAGTTACACGAGATATAATGCAATTTACACAGTGACACAGATCATACATAAAACAATTTTTTCAACTGATAAAAATTACGGTCAATCTTTACCTACGTGCACCGTCACGGCCGCACGGTGGGGACCGACTTTCTAACCGGTATAAAGTGGGTACCCACCGTGCAGCCATGACGGTGCACACAGGTAAAGATTAACCAAAATTACTTAAGGGTTTAGTTGTAATCTATGATTACAAATAAATACCAAATAGGTTTATAATATAAAAGCTAATCCCCACCAACTTAATGTCTATTCTTGTTGAGTGAGCATCTAACGAATTTTCTATTAATTCCTTAACAACAGATGCAACAGAGGTAATTATTTGACCGCTGCTTAAGAGACGAATCACATTTCGCGGCAACTCGTGCATCTTCCAAACGAACTGATTCGTCATGTATAAACTTTGCGCCACCTGATTTTGAAAATATGAACTACTGTAAAAAAAAAAATGCTATTTTACATAAACACTATCTGGAAGTGGATAAATATATAGAAAATAAATTTAAACAAAACCGGAAAAGATATTGAGAAAAAGTTTACAATAATTCATCCTGTATAGTGATGCCTCGTGCTTCTATATTTAATTTATTCCAGGTGGCCGTTCGAACTCCGAATCGTTCGAAATCCGAAGCAATTTTTCCCATTAGAAATAATGGAAATCGAATTAATCCGTTCCCCCACGCTAAACAATATTCATTTTCGATAAACTTGAAACGGCAAATACACATAATTTAAGGTTAAAAATAACGCAATTAAATAACTAATAATTAATTAAAACACAAAAACCATAAATAAAATACGTAAATAATGTATAATAAAATGAAAATTGTTGTTACTGCTGTTGACTTTGGCATCTTAAACATGGCCGCCAAATCGGCCACACATACCGCTTTCGTGCTTCGCAATAAGTTTGTTTTTCTTCTTAGCCTTTTTCAAGTCTTTCTCTTACTAATTAGACTTCGTTTCTTCCACACATTTCTCGGATACCATGATTAACCTCTTTGAAGAATAATAACTCCCAGTTTTTTCTCGACAATTTCTGAAATTTTGCAGGAAGATTTGTGTATCGGGGGATTGATGCTATTTAGTTTTGGTGTTTAAAGGTCGTGGGGTGGGGAGTTAAAAATCTACCGACTCCGACTCCACAGCCCTGGATAAGAATTTTTATTTTAAACCATTTTGATCGAGTTACATGAAATTATAATTATTATTTATAAATGAATTATTTTTAAATTAGCATTTTGATGAAAGCGTAATATCGTTATTACGCTTTTGTAATAATTATTCTTTCAACTCAATTTTGACATCTGAACAAAATTAATTCCTATTCAATGGCGGGGACGTAACGGTAAAGGCGTTACATTGGCTTTGACACAATCTTAATGTCCCGTTTATTGCCGCCTCGGGTTCTCTTCGTTGGATTTATACTGGAAATATTCTCCGCTGATGATCATTTTGTTGGTTCTTCCCGATTTAACGTCGTCCCAATTTTCGATTTTGCCCGTGACGTAAATCGAATCGTCTTCGGAAAACGAAACACCTGGACGATGGCCACGTTTAGAGGAAGAACGGTATTCCTCCTGTAGGACTTCGGTGACGACCGGAGTGGCGGCGTAACGGACATTTTTCGGTTTCGTTCCGTGGCCGTCGGCTGGCGTTGTCGTCGGTGGACTTTCAGCTTCTTTCGAGATACTTTGTGTTTTCCTTTGATAACAGAAAGTCTGCGTTGTTTCTACCGTAACGCTATCTCGAGAGGGAGGTTGGGAGTGGACCGTCACCGCTTTGCCGGTCTCGTAACGAATCGAAGGAATTTGTTTCTGCTGGTCTCTATACGAAGGTGTTGTTTTTATCGACCCGCTTTGTTCGGATAGCGACTCTAAAGTTTGTTGGCCATTCTCTTCCGTTGGAAAAACGGTTACCACTTGCTGATATTCGTGAGGAGCTACGGTTTTTTGCAATTCTTCCGTTATCGGCTGGGTTTTAAATTTTTCCGGAGATAATTCTTTGTTTACGGCCTCACCCTTTTCGTTTTCGTCGCCTTCTTCTTCCTCCTCCTCCTCCTCATCATCTTCTTCTTCATCCTCTTCCCCCTCCTCTACATCTTCTTCCTCTTCGTCTTCCACCGCATTCTCCGAAGACATCTGGAGTGATGCAGTTTTTGCCGGTTTTTCTTTTTCGGGTGTCGTTTCCGATTCTTTGGCCATTTCTAGCGCTTTATCTTTCTTCCCTCGGGGTCGGCTATCGCTTTCCTCCGACGATTCTTCTTTCTTTAGGATATTTTTAAAAAAACGAAAACAAGGAATAGAAATGGAACTTTCGTTTTCTTCGTCGAGACTAGAATTTTCTTGGCCCACGTCTATCAAATCGTCGAAGACTCGAAATGCTATGGTAAAAAGCATGGCATCCGACTCTTCCCTAGTCGCCTCGGCGGTACTTTTCGTTAACGAATTGTTTGGCGGCGGTTGGACCCTCTCGTCTTTAAATTTATCACCAGACGAGAAAGCCCGACGGTCGTTTCTTGTAGGGGAAATTAAGGCGGGCGGGAAACTATCTCCGCGCCTAGATTTATTATTATCGACTTCTTCTTTAAGTAAGGGAATTCTTTTTTCTCGTTGGAGCGATCGAAGAATCGCTTCTTTTATTGTTTCTTCTAGAGTTTTCCGATAATTCGATTTAATGTATTGTTCGGCGAAGAAAAAACGCGACGGACTACTGATTATTTCTTCCGGGACGTTAGAATTTGCATAACTAACACGGAGCTTCCTTCGTCGTACGCCGTCGTCCTGTGAGTTTGGAGATTCCAACACCCCACTGCAATCCACGTTCTTCTCCACAGAACCTCCTGGAGTATCAGTATTATTTAAACGGCCCGTGCCGGTAGTGGGCTTAATCGTTTTCGAGTTAAGCCATTTTTTACGTGTTGCCGCCTTTAATAAAGAAACGTCGACTTCGTCTTTAAAATCGATGGAAGAAAATTCGAGTTCCTTCTCGCAGCGTTGGATTTTCGAATCGATTTCCGTAGAGTCTGCGGTCTTTTCGTCTGTCTAGAAATTTAATAATAATAATAATAAGACGAACAGAAAAATTATTTATTTATTAACTCTCCGCTCGACAGGCATCGATCGAGAAAGACCCGTAAAACGGCCGGATGATCTAATACAGGTCCCATCCTCCGCGCAAATTTTCGCACCCGGTCGATGCCTTTGCCGTCCTCCGGTAGTCTCATTAATTAAGAAAATAAAAAATCAATTACTTTATTTTGGTTTTTCTTCTCTTCTTCGTCGTCGACAACGTCACAGAAACCTGACAAATCGTGCACGTAGACGGACGTGGTCCCCTCTTCCTACAAAGCTACAATTTTGTAGTTACGGCTTCCTCTAAAGTTAAAGTATAAAACCTAGAAATTTACCTCTTTTTCTAATTTACGACTTCTCCCGGAATTCAAAAAACTCTTGAGAAAACTTTTCATGGAGATTTTCTGAAAAATATAATTCCGATTAATTCGATTCTCAGTCAAAAAGGAGCTAAAAATGGCGCCGGATTACCTTTTTTTACTATCGTTCGAATGGCTTTAATTTTACTTTTGAACACTTCTTCACAGAAATGTATTTATAAAAATGACAAAATTCTTCAAATAATTTTTTTGTTTTGTATAAAAAACAAATGAATCGATATTTTCAAGCGTTTGTCCTCCTAACAAATGGAATAATACAATTAGACTACAACAAATGGATTCCGTTATTATTATAAATCATTCGAATATTTTCCGTGATTCAATTGTTCAAAATTTGACATTTTACTGAAAATTTACCTTAACACTCTACCAGGGCCTTATCGTTAGAGGGGCCGGCGGGCCCTTTAGTTTGATTCGATTCGGTCCCGAAGTTCATAGAGGCCTAGAGGTTATCATTTGAAATATTATTTTCGTGTTTTTAATATACGAGAAACCTCGAAAAATCCATTACTAATATACAATTCACCTTTGTTTTATCAAAGTGGAATTAAAAAAAACTCGCTATTTTGTCGAAAAATGACTGGGGGAATGTTCCATCGAAACAAATTAAAATGCTAGATTGTATGCAAGAACGAAGAATCGGTAACTCTACTAACTCACTTCATCGTAAATGAATTGACCCTACATTTACAAAACAAGGCAGAGATTAGAAATGTCGTAGCATCGTTTTCCTCCCGAAGAGTTAGTAGGAAGAAAGAAAAATGACTTTCGTTGATCTGTTTGTATATTTCTCCCCTAACATTAGATAAAAAAAGAAATAAGACTTGAACAAAAGAATAGAGTGCCAGGTAATGGGATTTTGAGAAAAGAGATTGTGTAATTATTTGAAAAAGGGATAAGAAGTTATTTATTGGTGACAATTAAGAGAATGTCAAGAGAAAAGGATGTATAGTATAAGAAGGAAAACTCATACTGACTCATCACGTGTCGTCAAGATAACAAACCTCTAGAACGAGTGAAAGCTCTGGAATCTTCATCTGTCCCAAGTGACACATTGCCTAATTGTATCCCTGCTTACAACCCTTTTAATGGAAGTATTTGTACTGATGCTACACTTGTTATAAAACTAATACAATTAATCTTCCTGTATAATATATTTCATAAAGATAAATAAGATGGAAGGAGGAGACGATGATCCGTGAGAAGTAGAACTAGAGACAGAAGAGAGAATCGAGGAATACAGAAAGACGGAGAGAGGCGGCGACAACAAACCCGCAAGACACCAAAGAATTAATTTTGAGATACGAAGATAATTCGAAATATAAGTAAGCTAATTACAGGTTGAACCTCTTTAATCCAGCATTTTGTGATCCGGTAACTGTCGCAGTCTGATACATTTTGAATCTGTTGCCACTGATTGATAGATCTGTTATATCAGCTTATTTGATTGAAAGAAAATTAATTAATAAAAAGCCAAAGTTTCAGAAGTAAGCTAAAGAAAGTCGTTAATAACACTTTCAAAAACCCATTCCGACGTAGAAAATCCACTTTGCTGTGTCTCCTCTCTTTCTGATGTACTGTACGTACTGTACAGTACCTGACGAGCACAGAGTCCCAAATGACGCTGCATACATCGAAGACAAGTGCTAATCAATGGCGCGTTATCCTATAAGCAAAAAAGGCAATTGACTAGGGCCCAAACCAATCTTTTATAAGCTCGGGCCCATACAGACAAAAATTAACGTCACTAACACAAACTTAAGTCCGAGGTCGTAACATACTACTGACACACCGGCAAAAACTTTTCTTTTTTAAAACGCAGACAGTGGTAAATAAACTGCTTTATTTTAAAACCAGACGCGACGATGATCTAAGACTGCAAAACATACGCAAAAAAAAAAAAAATTCTGAACAAGACATTTATAGGAACACCAGCTATAACAACATATAAACTGCTAAAACGCCGCAATGTGCTCTGGCAAGACAGTAAAAACAATAAACAACCAAACACACCGAAAATGACATAATTTCGAGTGCGTAAGCGCTGTAACGCAGTCCGGAATGAAGAAAAAATTATAAATACGAACGAAACTATATATACATCGAACGCAACAAAATTTGAAATAAAAGAACGC
>NW_019386764.1:20066-21171 GCF_000671375.1 Centruroides sculpturatus | reverse complement strand
AAAAACAATGCGTTAATGATTTCCACATGTGTAACGAAGTACGATAAAGACATAAAATGTGAGTTTCATAGTTAATTTTTTTCTAAGAATATTTCCAACTCTTTCTCACACAAGAAAAAATGGGTTGGGAGCGTTGGAGGGCGTTAGGTATAATTTTATAGAGCCAAAAGAGCGGTGGGATCGGAATAGTTTGGGAAACACTGATCTATATTATAAGGTAAAAAAATGTTTTCATACACAAAATGCATGTTGTTTATGTAAGAGGCCATATTGATACAGCCCTGCATAAGATGCTGAACATCTTTGAAGCAGCCTGCTTAGCAATGATTGTAGGAATAGAAATGCTGTAGTGCGGTCTCAACGGTAATTGAACGACTGTCCTGTGTAGAGGAGTTACATACTGTACTTTATTTTCACCAAATGACGTTTCAGGTTTCGTAAAATAACGATATAAATGAATAAATTGATTTTTATGTCTGATTGTAAATTTAATGTATTAAAATTAAATTGTTTTTTTAGATGTACGATAATTTTATTAGTGTTGAAAAGGTTTCTTCTGCAAATCTCCCTTTGACATTTAAATTAAAGGTATGTAAATAACTTCATCATAAGCCATAAATGTGAACTGTTACATAGTTTATATATATATATAAATATATATATTATTTTATTCTATTACGTTGATTGTTTTTTAAACAATACGCGTTTAATTTTCTGAGAGGTTTTAACAGAATTAGAGACCTTAACTAATTTGCTTAAAGAGAGTTTTATTGACCATTGTCAAAAGGTTTGGAATTCTTGTAAGGCTTCTTAACTCTATGTTATTCGTGACTGTTATTATTGCTATTTTCTCATCCTACTTTATTGCTGTTAAGTCTCACAAATCCATCTCGTTTATTCCATCATTGTAAAAAGTAAATAGCACATTAAAAACAACGATTATACATTCAATTTATGTATTTTTTTTTTGTCTATTCGTGTAAAATGCTCACGGTGTAAGAAATGCAGGTTTTATATTTATTTTAATGTATTTTCACGGGAAAAACAAATAAATATATTAAATTTCAATTCGTTATAAATTGTCTCAACTTACCCTAATTGTTAT
>NW_019386764.1:0-15149 GCF_000671375.1 Centruroides sculpturatus | reverse complement strand
TATATATAATATTTTTTTTTTATTTCATTCTTTTAAGTTGATTGTTTTTTAAACAATACGCGTTTAATTTTCTGAGAGGTTTTTAACAGAATTAGAAACCTTAAATGATTTCCTTGAAGAGAGTTTTATTCACCATTGTCAAAAGGGTTGGAATTCTTGTAAGGCTTCTTAACTCTATGTTATTCGTGACTGTTATTATTGCTATTTTCTCATCCTACTTTATTGCTGTTAAGTCTCACAAATCCATCTCGTTTATTCCATCATTGTAAAAAGTAAATAGCACATTAAAAACAACGATTATACATTCAATTTATGTATTGTTTTTTTTTTGTCTATTCGTGTAAAATGCTCACGGTGTAAGAAATGCAGGTTTTATATTTATTTTAATGTATTTTCACGGGAAAAACAAATAAATATATTAAATTTCAATTCGTTATAAATTGTCTCAACTTACCCTAATTGTTATTTAATTTGTGTTACATTTCGCAGAAGTGTGTTATTTTTTAAAGTCAAGGTAGCAAAGCTTTTTTTGTTTTTTCCTGCAAAACTAACACACCCGGCTACAATGTGAAGGCCAACGAACTTCCAATTGTTCCATTATTGTTTACAAAATGTTCCTTCCCTTTTAGAAATGTGTCAAATGACAATGTAAAATTTTTATTCTACTAGCAAAAATATTTTCTTTAGCATTTAATGAAGTTTTATTGCGTATAATTTACGTTTTTCAAATTATATTTAGTTTTCCAGTTATACAAACCAGTTATGTAAATTAATTTTTACAGATAAACGACTTCATGAAGAGATTTGGAAAGACTCCTCTCGGAATTTCCATTGGTGGATTTTTTTATATAAAACGAAATTTCCTGATAAGGGTATGTTCTGAAGTATGCTTTAAATGCATTAAATATGACGATTTTAGTCTCTGTAATCCAAAAAATATTATTGGTAGATAAATCTCACAGCAATGATTACAGAGACTAAAATCGTCATATTAACTAATATACAGCAAACCATTTATATATACATTAAATATGGTTAGTTATAGGTTAACATATAAAATATGATTTCTTACAGGTAATAAGTGCCCTGTATTCGGTATTCTCTTCCTTTATTCAAGTGAGTGGAATTTTGAGAAAGGAAACAAAATGCACAATCAAACACAGAAATACACATCGTAATTAAGTGTTCTTTTAGACATGAATGATCAAATGATATGGATGTAAAGGCCGTATAATCCCACAATTGTCCAGCAGTAAGATAATTCAGTGGAGAACAATTGTAGGGTTATTCGGTCTTTAGGGCCTTCTTATAGCTGATCATATTTTATTCCACTCGGAAATTTCTGACACCAAGTAGGGCCAAGTTGGATATGCGTACCACTAGCGGTTTTGTAAATGGCAATAACATGGCTCGTATATGAGACTAGGGGTAAGAGTGTGGTGTAGGAAATAATCACATTCAGTTGGAAGGAATCAATCAACATATTTAACTAAAATTTTTATTAGATGAGACGAAGGTTTATACAGCACGTTACACATGTAAGACATAGTATTAGAATTTATGCACGCTATTATCGCGGAGAAAACGGGTATAGAAATTTCGGTACGTATGCTGTCAAATATGTCCCACATGAAAAGCACAGGAAAACAGTTCTTGATGCGTAGAGCTCCAAAGTCGGACTACGTATATTGGTTTAGACACGGATAGTACTCACGCAGCATTGTAGATGAAGCAGACAATTATAAATATTAGGAACTAGATGAAAAGGCACACAAACACTAATCCAAACGGCTGGAAGAACGTGAGACGACTGACTAAAATCAGCGATTCCTCGTCGTATTCAAAGGTGGAAACTATTTAGTGGTGAGTAGAAGTCAATAGAAAAGTAACATTAATTGTGATATTTTATGACATTTTATTAACCCCGAGAAAGCGTAAGTTTACACTTTATCAGTTCAGTAAGTTGTTTTTCTTTATTTTGTTCGTTTCCACACAAATTACGAAACGGTTGTATATATAATTTAATTACGTTATATCTCTAGAATATTTTTAATTAATTTGTAACAATGTTGTTTCAGTAATACATATTCTGTGCTGATTCAAAATTCCATGTACTTAATTGTTTCAATGAAAATTGAAGGCTTTCTTCTTCAATAATTTTTAAAAACCTTCCAGAGTCGCACACTTTTAAATATCACACGCTGATCTCTATAATTATTTGTTTTAAAAAAATGATATTAAAATAAATTGCAAAAACACATTGTATTACTTCACTTGCTTTGCACCAAATTATTTTAATTAACTAGTATAGTTATTGTATTCTGTGTATAATTACCGAGTAAAATAAATATGTATTATTTTTAAAGTAGTATATTTATGCCTGTATATTTCATAATGTTTGAGGGTTATCATTAAAACACTGCTGTAAACTTGATTTCATTTATTTGTAAATGGTAACGAGACATATGGGCGAAATGCCGAGGATGGATGCACATAAAAATCATTACCTATGAGAAAATCTGGCCTCAATTTAAATGTTAACAATGTGAAAATACCCAGAAAACTCCACATTGCTGGCTTGTTGGCGAAGCTCAAATCAACCATTTAATTTATAAAAAAATTTTTAAAAATATTATATGTATTATTATGTTTGATGTAATCCGTATCAATCTTTTATATTTAAAGTATAAATACTGAAGAGGGATCATTAAGACACGAAATACATTTACTCTAATAAAAACTTATACAAACAAATGCTCGTTGTGTGAGATATTACCGAGAAGAAAAGGTAATTGGTTTTAATTCTTTAAAATCCACAACAAAACCAATAATAGATAATTTAATTAAATAATATGTTTATGTTAACATTACCCCTGTTATTGAATTTTTCGCGCATTACAATTTTTAACACTGATTAGATGAGATTTCATTACATAATTTATATTTAAGATCTACGTTTAGTCTCCGCTTAGTTTTGAAGAAAATAACTTAAAATAATTCTTCACTTTTATATACCAGGAATACGAAATTGATAAATTTAAAATCGTTTTTCTCTAAATTACGAATTCTGGTCTGCAATGGTTCATTTGGTAATCTTAGTCCCGACACCAGCCATGAAATTTCTAACATTCACTGTATTTAACTAGTGGAATTTGGTCTTTATTCGCTGTTCCAATGCTTCATTTTCTCTATACCACCTATTTTCGTAAGTTTACAACTTCTGCTGCGGACGGTATTACAATCGTTCAACTGGATTCAGATGACAAACATTTGCAAAGTTGTTCACTTTCCAGACGTAACCGTTTTCATATTTTTCTAGTACAAACGTCTGTTGGATAATTTCCAGCATTTAGATTTAGTCAAAACTGACAGTCGGTCTAAGTAATGTCACTTAGAATAAAAATAGCACTTCTTAATACTCTCCTTAATGTATATTTTTTATTTGATGCAGAGGTAAGCGAGTGCTACGAATGCTTGAAATCTTCTTTTTGGGCTGTTTACTATCCAAGCAACACTTACAGTAAGTTGGTATGGCGTTTAAATTTTCACATGTGGATAAACTTAAACCCTATCTTCACAATAGTACGTGTTATTTCCCGTGCATTCAGTCTTATTTTAATGAGACTGAATGCACGAGAAATAACACGTACTATTAATGGGTATTTTTTAAAATTCAGATAAATTAACATAAATTATGAACATATAATTTTAAAAATACAGCATGTCATTGCTTAACTTTCATTGATGCTATTAAATTTGTGATTAGATATGAAATCAGTAGAGAAATAGACAAAAGTTATATGGCAAAGTTGGTTTCAAGTATAATGGAACAATATATGTAAATAATATGCCTGGAAATTTTTATTTAAATAATGTTTTTCGGATACTTTAGAATTTTCAGTGTTTTTTCGATAAGAAATGGAGATTTCTTTCTGTAAACTGTTTGCATTTGCAACTGTCAATTTACTCCCCTTTTCTATTCGCAATATACAATGTAACGAAAAGATAGATGCGGCTATCCCCTTGGCAGAGCAAGTGGTAGGGGGGACATAGATAACTTACAGAGGTAAGATGTTACCTTACCTCTGTAATATCGTTTCACTCTATATAATTAAATTAACATTTATGAATTACATATGATTTTCGAGTTCTTAATATTAACTGATTTTATAAATAATTTTTTTATAAGATAAATGACTTTATGAAGAGATTTTGAAAGATTCTTCTCGGAGTATCCTTCTATATAAAATGTGAAGTTTGATAAGAGTATGTTGCCAATTATGCATTATATATATATACCTGTAAATAACCATATGTTATTTACAGGTTGCCAAGTGCCGTATATTCGAGTATTTTCCTCGGTCATTCAAGTCAGCGGAATTTTAAATAAAGAAGCAAAATGCACGGTCAAATAATAAACATCGTATTTAAGTATACTTTTATGCAAAACTTATCAAATGATACAGTATGTAATTTTCTAGCAGTTATAACGACAATCGTTTAAAAGGTATGTAAAAAATATTTCAATTTTAAATCTTATAATACGCTTTAACACCGATTCTTAATTCGCATAACAATTTTTATGTTTATTAGAAAGTTGTTGTTGGAATAATATCATTGATGAAAGTTAGTATTGGCATGCAGATATTACTGTATAAAATTAATAGAAATCAATGTTTAACAGAATTAAGTGTAATCGACGAACTTTATAACAATGAATTTGTAAAAAAAACCGTTAAATATTATTTTCATTTATTGAAACCTTCTGTAATAACCAGTATAACTAGTGTTGTNTCCAAGTTTTTGAAGGTCAAGTAGCCGGACGATTGGTGGTTCCAGTCGGTCCGGACGGGTTTGGTTTTGACCCAGCCTTTTACTTGCCTGAACAAAAGCGTGTCATGGCCGAGCTTGACTTAGTCAGCAAAAACCAAATTAGTCACCGCGGTTTGGCTTTTGAACGTTTTTGGCGTTTTTGACAGCGATTGATTGCACGAGTTGGCCAGGACGCACTTTAATTAGGTTGCGGCGGAAGAAACGTTTTTTAGCGGGCATGATTTGGTTGAGAATTTCGTTGATCGGATCGGCTTGGGTCAGAAAGGGATTGTGTTTAGTGCGGGGCAAAACAATCACTTTTTGACCTAGGTCTTGTTCAACAAAGTTAACAAAGCGACTTGTTTCAACTACGCGGTCCTGGTCGCCGATGATAAAGAGCGGTTTTTTGCGCAGACTTTGGTGGTACTGGTTTTTGAGAATTTCGCTCATGTACTCGGTGTTAAGTAAGTAGTTTTTAATGATCGGAACAAAGCGACCTTTCTGGTCGCAAATTTCTCTGACGACCGCGTTTTTGTCAACCAGCGATTCGTAAATTCTCGCCCCCGCTTTGAGAACCATATTTTTGATACTTTTGTGAATTCCCTGGCCGAAAAATAAGTCGTAAAGAGCCGTTCAATTGCGGGCGTAGATCATGTGGGGATTAATCGCCGCCACGTAAACAACTCGTTTGACTTTGGCTAGACGACTAAGAGCGGCCACGATACCGCCGCCGAGCGAGTGACCGACCAAAACGATTTTCCGACTTTTGACGTTTTGTTTAATGAATGTTTCGAGCAGTTTGACGTAAAAGTCAACGCCCAGTTCAGCCTCGTCGTGGTCAAGGTAGCGACTGCCGGGCAAATTAACCGAAATGATGTTGTAATTAGTCTTGAGACCAAAAAGCGGCTTAGCAAAATCGCTCGAGGAGTTAAAGCCGTGAACAAACAGGGCCGTCCAACGCATGTTTTTGTCTTGGAGATGGTAGGAGATGAACGATTGGTTAATTTTGATTTTAACTAGTGCATCTTCGGTCGTTTCAACTTTTGAATTCATCGTTTTCCTTTAGATTGCAAATCCGCTGATCTTGACCGCTAAGGTCCCGACCACGCCGGCGTATGTGAGGAGACAGTTGCCCTCAATTTGACCGGTCTGCTCGCTGATCTGTTTCACTTTGATCCGCGCACTCCAGTTAATTAGTGCGGGGATTTCTAGCTCTACGCCGAGATCTTCAAGTTGGTAAATTTTCCCAACTTCGGCAACTTGGGAAGATTTTAAGTGGTTTCAGCTCGTCTTAAGTTCGGGGTTTATTTGTTCCAGTGCTTGGTTAAGTTTGTGTCAGTTTTGGGAGTAAAAACCGCTCACGTAAATTAGTCGGCGACTAACTTGCTGGTTTTTCCGAACGACTGCTTCCAGCGTAATCTCGCCTTTTAAGTCGTCAATCCGAACCACGCGAAATCGGAAAACTACTCCGGTGATGGTTGGTGTCCGTTGACTAACTCCTAGTTCTGATAGGTCGCCAATGATTTGGTTTTGGCGGGCGACTTGACTGGGGTACTCGGTCATCCGCTGCGTGGTTAAGTTGCCGATGATGTCCAGCAACGGATCTAACTGACGGTCTTTTTGCGCTTGGATGGCCTGCGGTTTTTGCCAGCAACTTAGACCCGCGAAGGGCGTTAGAAGCACCAGTCCGCTCGTTAATCAAGCCGATTTAAAGATTAGTTTGGTTCTTTTTGCCACGTCATCCTCCCTACTCAACTTGGTTCGGTTGTTCAAAGGGGTTTTTCTTCGACTCGCGCCGCGCGATTTTTCACTTGTGCCGGGCGATCCGTTTTTTAATTTCCACTTCCCGTTCAAACTGAATAATTTCGTGGGTCAGTTGGTTAAGTTGATCGCGAATTTTATCGTCTTTCATCACTTTGCGCGCCGCTTTGGTTTTGATCCGAGCTAGCACTTGTTTGCGGTGGAGCAAAGCGTCACTGTCGTGGCTGGCGAGGTATTTGTGGTTAAAGCGAGTCAAGATATAGTTGTGAACGATTACCATCACACCGATTAAGAAGTAAATAATTAGGAGCGAGCCGATTACTTTCCCTAAACTAAGGTAAAACTCACCTTTGAAATCGGTGATCGCGTAGGGGTCTTTTCAAACTAGGGCGACTAAGGTGTAGTAAAAAGCGTAAATGATCGGCCAAGTCATCGCTTTAAAAACAAACCTCTCTCTGAGCAGGGAAGCGCTTTTATCTTGGACGAGAAAAATGACCGAGTAGACGGTGACAAAAAAAGGTAGAAAGGCGTGCACTAAGAGCGTAACTAAAAAACTTCAGACCGGAATTCGAGCGCCGGAAACTTCGATTCGCACCCCGCTGAGGTAAGAAGATCAGTAAATAGCGGCGATGGTGATTTCGTAAATGGTGACGATGCTCAGCGTGCGTTGGGAACCGATTCAGCGCAGCCACTCCGGCAGCTCGCGGTTAACTCCAAAAAACCGGAAAAAGAGGTAAAAAATCATCAGCAATGTGGTCAGTCAAGTGAACTGAGTCATCATCCACAAAAAGTTGGGCCGTCGGTCAAAAAGTTGCCGTCAGTACGGATCGTCAAGGTTTGGTCCGTTGGTGGAATTTTCTCCGCTCAAAATCGTCATTCACCAGTCGGGGTAAAACTGCCCGTCTTTGAGACCAAAGTCAAGCAGGACTGCGATGGTAAAGCGAGCCAGGAAAGTCGCGATGGCCAGCGCCAGAAAGCAGCCCAGAAAAACTTTGTTGGCTCGCATTTGACGAGCACGAGCCAGTTCTCCGCGCATAAACTCAAGTCGGTGCATCTTCTTTTTATTTTAGCAAAAATAACCCCGACCTATTTTTGTCAAGCACTTTCGCTTGACATGGACTTTAACCGTGGTAAGATTAGTAGCGAAGGAGTGGAAAGATGGTTAAACTAAGACTGAAACGGATCGGTAAAAAATTCAGCGCCTTTTACCGAATTGTGGCGGCTGACAGTCGCGCTCCGCGCGATGGTCGTTTCATCGAAGAAATTGGCTACTACAACCCGCACAGCAAAGAACTTTTTATCGATGTTGAACTGCAGAAAAAGTGACTGAGCGTCGGCGCTCAGCCTTCGCCAACGGTCAAAACGCTTTTCAAGCAGTACGAGCAAAGCAAACTGGCCCAGGCCGAGACCAAAAAAGCAGCCCCTAAAAAAACTGCTTCTAAGACCAAAGTCGCCATTTCGTAGTCATGCGTCTGAACATCGTCACGCTTTTCCCCCGTTTTTTTGAGGTCTTTGCTGACGAATCAATCATCAAACGGGCGGTTGAGAAGAAGTTAGTTACGATTAACATCGTCAACTTACGCGATTTTTCGCTTGACAAACACCGCCGGGTTGACGACCAAGTCTACGGCGGAGGACAAGGGATGTTGCTCCAAGTCGAACCGATCGACCGGGCCTTGAAAGCTTTGGGCGGCAAAAAAATCTTGCTCACGCCGCAGGGAGAAGTTTTTAACCAGCAACTAGCCCGTCAACTAGCGACCGAAAAAGAGTTGACTTTAGTGGCGGGACATTACGAAGGTTTTGATGAGCGAGTGCGCTCGCTAGTTGACCAAGAGATTTCGCTCGGCGACTTTGTTTTGACGGGCGGTGAAATACCGGCTTTGGCTCTGGCTGACGCGCTGATCAGACTTGTTCCCGGCGTGATCAAGGCTAGTTCTCAAAACGATGATTCCTTTAGCCAAGACTTGCTTGAGTACCCCCAGTACACAAGACCCCGCTCGTACAAAGGAATGGAAGTACCACCCGTTTTACTGAGCGGCGACCACCAAAAAATCAACCAGTGGCGCCAGGAACAAGCGCTCGCTAAAACGCGGTCTAAACGACCCGATTTACTAAGGAGAAAAAAACATGCGTCATAAACTGTTAACCCACGTGGACCAGCAATCGCGCCGCGAAGATTTAGCCGATTTTCGCCCGGGCGAGAATGTCAAAGTTTACGTTCGAATTCGCGAAGGTAGCAAGGAGCGGATCCAAGTTTTTGAAGGATTAGTGATCGCGATCAAAAACAGCGGGGCCTCTAAATCTTTCACGGTTCGCAAAATTTCTTACGGAATCGGCGTGGAACGAACTTTTCCGTTTAACTCGCCCATCATTTCCCACGTTGACGTAGTGCGCCGCAACAAAGTGCGTCGTGCCAAACTTTACTACATGCGTCAGCGCAGCGGTAAGGCCGCGCGTCTCAAACAAATCGTGACTAAGAAAGCCGCTCCTAGCGCTGCTGCTCAGCCGACCAAGACGCGTTAATTTATCTGCCCAGCGGTGTTGTATAATTTTACTTAATTAATCGTTCATACGACTGGAGCTTTGAAATGCAAAAAACCCTGGTAATCAACTCCGGAAGTTCCTCGGTCAAAGCGAAAGTTTTCGACCAAAATCTCGAACTTCTGGCCCAAGTTTTGCTTGAGAAAATTGGCGAAAAAAACGGGCGCATTAAGTTTTACCGCCCGGGTCAAGTTTGGCAAAAAGATCTCTCCTTAGCGAGTCACGACCAAGCTTTTGAAGCGCTAATTGAACTTTTGAAGAGCGAAGGAGTGGTCGCCGATCTAGCCAGCGAGATCGCCCTGGTCGGTCACCGCGTGGTGATGGGAGGAAGTTTTTACCGCCGCGCTACTTTGGCCACCCCCGAAGTGTTAGAAAAACTGACTGCCTTGAGCCATCTCGCTCCGCTTCACAACCCGCCCAATTTACTCGGCGTCAAGTTAATGCAAAAACTCGTCTTAGCTCCCAACGTTTTAGTTTTTGACACCGCCTTTCACCAAAGTTTGGATGAGAGGCGTTTTTTGTACCCGCTGCCGCGTTATTTGTACGAACAACATCTCGTGCGTAAGTACGGTATGCACGGCATCAGTTACCAGTACAATTTGCACCGCTTTCGTCAGGAAAGCAAAATTGACCGTCCCAATTTGATCATTTTTCACCTTGGCAACGGCTCATCGGTTTGCGCAATTAAAGATGGTCAATCGCTTGACACTTCAATGGGGATGACGCCGCTGGCCGGCCTGATGATGGGAACCCGCTCGGGCGACATTGACCCGGCCGTGGTGATTTTTCTCCAGCGTCAGCTCGGACTTGATTACCAGGCGGTTGACGAGCTTTTAAACCGTCAGTCGGGACTATTAGCTCTGACTGGCACCACCAACGACATGCGCGAAATTGAGCAGGCGATCGCGGCGGGTGATCCGGCGGCCGAACTGGCGTTTGAAATGTATGTTGATCGCTTAGTTAGTTATTACAGCGCTTACCTTAACGAATTAGGTAACCAGATTGACGGCGTTATTTTTACCGGCGGCATCGGCAAAAACAGTCGCAAAGTTTTGCGGCGTTTCGTCGAAAAAGTCAGCATTTCCAAACTGGTTTTAGAGACCAAGATTGATTTGGCTGATCAGTCGTGGGTAAAAGTTTCAACCCGCGCTTCTCAGTTTGCCATTTACGTCTCGGAAACCGACGAAGAGATCGAAATTGCCCGCCAAGGACTAGAGGTGATCGGCGTTAGGCAGCCGTTGATCGGACGGTCTGAGCATGAATAAACACCCTTTAATCGCTGCCTTAGTTCAGAGCATTACCAACCACCGGGGCAAAATCCGCATCGGTTTTCCCGACGGCGCTGACCCGCGCATTTTAAGAGCGGCCCAGGAACTGGCCCAATTTCCTAATGTCGAGACGCTCGTGATTAGTCCCGAGGTCATTGATGCTTACCCGCGTCAAAAGTTGATCGACTGCTTGCAAACTTGGCGCGGCGACAAAAACGATGCCGAGACGATTGCCCGCTGAGCCAGCGATCCAAACTACTTTGCGATGAGTTTGGTTCGGCTGGGCGAGTTAGATTGCGTTGTCGGCGGAGCCACCGTTCCGACTGCCGAACTGCTCAGACCCGCGCTTCAAATTGTTGGCACGCGGCGTAAGTTAGTGACTTCGTTTTTTTGAATGACTAAGGGTCAGGAAAACCTTTTCCTAGGCGACGCTGCGATCGTGCCCGAACCTAACCAAGCCGAGTTAGTTGAAATTGGTCAGTCGGTCGCGGCCGGGGTGAAAAGTCTTTTTGGCATCGATCCTTACTTGGCGCTGCTTTCTTTCTCCACTAACGGCAGCGGCGGTCAGAAACTGCCGAGCGTTTTAAAAGTCCGTCAGGCGGCTGAGGAGTTGACCGGGCAAGGCTACCGGGTACTTGGGGAAACTCAGTTCGATGCGGCTTACGACGCCCAAACCAGACTTTACAAGTGGAACCGCTCGCTCATTCACGCGCCGAACGTCTACATTTTCCCTAACCTGGACGCAGCTAACATCGGCTACAAAATTATGAAGTTGACTGGTAATTACCAAGCGATCGGACCGATTATCGTCGGTCTCAACCGGCCGGTCAACGATTTGAGTCGCGGTTGTGACTGGCGGGAAGTTTACCACCTGTCGCTGATCAGTCTAGCGATGAGCATCAGTCCCAAAACCCAACTAACCGAGGAGTTAGCAGTCGGTCACCTAGATCCGGCGGAAAAGAGCGAGCGTGGCTAAAGTAGTCAAAATGCCCAAGATGGGTAACACGGTAAAATCGGTCATTTTATCCGAGTGGCACGTGGCTGAGGGGCAAGTAATTAAAAAGGGCGCACCTTTTTTCAGTTACGAAACCGATAAAACCCAAGTTGAACACAAAGCCCAAGAAGAGGGGACGGTTTTAAAAATACTCGTCGAGCCTAACCAAGAAATCGCCGTCTTTTCGCCCGTCGCGATCGTCGGAAAGGCTGGGGAAGACATTCGCGCTCTTTTGGCTGAACTCGAGCCGTCTGAGACTCCCAAAGTCCAAACCAAGCACTCTCGTCCCGTCCCAGCTGACGAGCCGCCGCAACTTACTCCAGTTCGAGCCGCTCCGGCGCCTGAGTCAGTTAGCTCGCCAGCGGCTGAACCAACTGATCAGGTTCTAGGTTCAAACCGGAGCGGTTTTTCGCCGCGGGCTCTCCGCACGCTTCGTCGTTCGGGAATTAACCCGGCCTTAGTCAACCCGGCTCAGCCCAACCAGCCGCGCCTAGTTAGTCAAGACGTTCTCGGAGCGATGCAGCTCGCTAAGATCAAGGGCGCGGTCAACCAAGTCAGTCAGCCCGACCTAGTTGAACAGCTGGCGAGCGAGGCGCCGCGAGCCAGCGGCGATTCACCCTTTGATTACCAACCGATGCGCCGGGCGATCGCCCGAGCGATGCTCAAGTCAAAGGAGCAATCAGCCGCCGCGACGTTAGTGATCAGCGTTGACGCGAGCAATTTAACCAAAGTTCACCAGCGCTTTAAAAAGGCCGCTCAAAGCGGCGGTCCGCGCATTTCAATTAACGACCTCGTCGTCTTTGCGACTTCGCGCGTTTTACCTAAGTACAGCCAAACGATTAACGCCCATGTGTTTGACGAGCGCGCCGTGGGGCACCGCCACGCTCACATCGCGATCGCCGTTGACACGCCCGGCGGACTAATCGTGCCGGTTTTAACCCACGCTAACGCTAAGTCGTTGCGAGAGATTAGCGAGCAAGCCCGCCAAATGATCAAACTCGTTCGCCAGGGTCAGTACCAGGCGGTCGATCTCAAGTCGGGAACGTTCACGATTTCTAACGTGGGCGCGCTCGGGATTGAGTCTTTCACGCCGATTCTTAACGATGGTCAGGCGGCGATTTTAGGCGTTGGTGCTTTGACGCTCCGAGCGCGCCAAAACCAAGCCGGATTGGTTGAGTTTTACCAAGCACTGACTTTGTCGCTCACGATTGACCACCGCCTGGTGGACGGCGCTGACGGCGGACGTTTTTTAGTCGATCTCAAAACCGTGCTTGAAAAGATCGATCAACTCGTTGCAAAGGAGAACCATGGCTAGTCGCTACCAAGTTGTCATTTTGGGCGCCGGGCCGGGCGGCTACTTACTAGCCGAACGAATCGGCAAACATCTCAAAACGGCCATCATTGAAAAAGATGCTTTCGGAGGAACGTGCTTAAACGTGGGTTGCATTCCTTCCAAGGCGTTGCTCTACTCGCGGAAAGTTTACCGAGCCGTCGCCCACGGCGAAAAGTACGGCGTGAAAGTCGGCTCTTTTCACTACGACCACCAGCAGGCTGTTCGTCGCAAAGACGAAAAAGTTAAGTTGCTCGTTCAAGGCGTGGAGGCCAAAGTTAAAGCTAACGGCGTCGACATTTTCCGCGGATTTGGCAAAGTTAAAGGCCAAAGTCAGGACGGGTTTTTGGTGGAAGTAGACGGGCAGGAACTACTGGCCGACAAGTTGGTGATTGCGACTGGTTCGTTGCCTAGCATTCCGCCGATTGAAGGACTGAAGGAGCTCTTGACTAACCGCGAAAAAATTCTCACTAACGTGGAAGTGCTATCTCTAGAAAAGTTGCCCAAGCGACTAGTCATTATCGGCGGCGGAGTGATTGGTTTGGAGATGGCGGCTTACTTTCAAAACCTTGGTCCCGAGATTCACGTGGTTGAGTTTTTTGACCAAGTTGGCGGCGGACTTGACCAGGAAATTAGTCGGCAAATTTTGGACTACTACCAGGAGCGCGGCGTCAAATTTTACTTAGGTCACCAAGCGGTCAAAGTTGATCAGCACTTTTTAAGCGTCAAAAACCGGGCGACTGGACAAGTTTTTCAAATACCCTACGAGAAGATTTTGCTGGCGACTGGGCGCGTTCCTAATTCGGCTAACCTAGGTCTTGAAAAAATCGGTCTTTACTTAGAAAAGGGTCGGGTGGTGACCAACGAAAAATGTCAGACTAACTTAGCTAACGTTTATGCGATTGGCGATGTGAACGGCGTTTCGATGCTAGCCCACACGGCCTACCGCGAAGCCGAGGTGGTCGTGCACCAGTTGCTGGGTCAAACTTGGGACAGCGTGGACTACAACGCGATCCCGAACGTGATTTACACCGATCCCGAAATTGCCACCGTCGGACCGAGCGAAGAAGAGCTCCAAAGAAACGGCGTTGCCTACCAAGTCTACAAAATGCCGATGCTTTACTCGGGTCGCTTTGTGACCGAGGTTGACGACTACGCCGGTCTAGTCAAAATGTTAGTTGACCAAAAAACCCGCCAAATTTTAGCGGTCCACATGATCGGTCAGTACGCGACTGAAATTATCGCGATCGCCGGGTTGATGGTGACTAAAATGATGAGCGTTGACCTAGTGCGTGACTTAGTCATTCCCCATCCGACCGTCGCCGAACTGCTCAAGGAACTAATTATGCAGGAGGTAGCCCATGCCTAAAATTCAACCGATCAACCCCTCTATTTTAAGCGAGGGCCATTTTTTCTGTTAATTTTTTTATGTACTCAGATTTGAATGAAAATTCAGACTCAATCTAGGTATATAATTAAGCACTATACATAAAACCAATATTCAGCGAATTATGCACACACATTTTAATTTTTAATTTTTAAAACATAATTTTTGAGTTATTAATATAAATTATTTATAAACACTCATATCTGTAATTTATCTATTCATATTTCACTTTCAGAATATTTGTTTTTTCTTCGTTTTATACTAAATAAATATGAATTGATTTATAACTATTTCTTTTGAAGATTCATGTTTTGCTATGTAACATTTACACAAGTAATAAAGTTTATTAGAGTGACACTATTAATAAGCCAGTCATTATTGTAATTTCTAATTAAATAAAAAGTTCAACATCATCTTAACATCGAGGGGTGAAATCAACACTATAACCGTTACCAGTGTTCCTTGTAAAAAAAAACACGGTATATCACAAACATTTTCAAACTTTTGTATAGTTCTTCCTCAGGTAAAATCCTATGGAATGCTTCAAAATAGAACATAAATATTTGAAATTAAATCGAATGTCTGTATGATTAAATCTGTTGCACTGGGCATGTAAACTCGTGCATGGGTGGTGGTAATTAAAGTTTGTCATATATGAAGGTCTGCCAGGTTACCAATAGATTAAGCTATTCTTTCTGGTTGATGCAGGCAGTCATGTGGCTAGCTTTGTAAATGGATATGGCTTCTAGCCATTTTAGATGCTCCAGGTGGGGTGTAGTGTTGATGACCTCAGCTTTGTTGAATTCCGCTTCAATATCTGGATCAGATGCATATGAAGCCAGGGCAGTGGTGTGTTACCCATGCTGGAGGTCTGCTTGGTGCTCCCATATTCTGGTATTTAAGGAGTGCTTGGTGGAACCAATATATATATATATATATAAGGCCCTTGACCCATCTGCTGTCCTTAAGTGGGATGGAGTAAACACCAGGAAGCCTGTTACGATCTAGAGAGTCTTTACCATTTCTGAGGATGTCAAAGATCGTCAGACATCTCCT
>NW_019386763.1:36807-43296 GCF_000671375.1 Centruroides sculpturatus | reverse complement strand
CGGTATTCGGATTAGAAGATTTTTGATTTTATCTCTAATGGATTAAACTGATTTTGGACCGATTTTGTATTTAAAAGAGTTAACAGTCCAGTGCCAGTATATACATGAGTTTATCATAAAAATAAAGGCAATTTTCAAATTATGAGATAATTAAAAGATGGAGCTGAGGCAATGCAAGACACTTGTGTTAGATGATGGGTAGTTTGACCACACACAATGCACTGCTTTAACACTAGACATGTGGCAACCTGGAGGACAGAAATATGGACCCTTTACTGAGCAATTATGAGATATTGAGTTTGGATGATTCTAATGGACTTTATTTGAGAGGTAATTAAGGTTGCAATTGCTGGGATAGTGTAGAGAAAGGTGTTGCTGATGGTGCTTTCAGCAATGGTGATACTTGGATGGTCCACAAATTTTTTTGTTGCAGAAAATTATGCAGATGTTCAGTAAGTGATTACATTTATTGTATACTAACTGCAAGGACCCGATTCGCTGGGTTTTTATTTGTATGTAATATAGTTTTTATTATATATATAAAAGACTGTTTTTCTAAATAATCTAGAATTTAGCTGCAAGGACCCACTTCACTGGGCAAAAAGTAACGATAGTGAAGATTAAGATAATTACATTATAGCTAATCTTACCCATTTGCACAGAATGCAAGAATTAGGTCCCCCGTTTCCAGACTAATTAGAGAATTTTTATGTTTAGTGAAACGAACTATTTTCAACGTTTCTGGAACGTTTACAATCGTTCTATAATCGAACCAATATTCAAATTTAATTTGAACAAAACATTCGTAATAGAAAGCCACTTTCAACCACTTTCAGCCTCATATCTCCTGCACCCTTATAGCTATCGAGACGCACCCCTATGCACGAATGGAGACTTGGGGCTACCACCACATACAAACACCATTCACGTGCGATGCGGAAAACTGAAATATAGGGACATACATGTCCATTTTTATATATATATATAGATATAGATATAGTGGATATGTGTATCTCATGTGAAGGTAGCAGAGAGGTGGATGCCTAGCACCCTGAGGTTGCGTACAGTGCATAGGTGTTGATTCTGAATGGTATGATCTTGATTATGATGGCAGTTGAAGAGTATGAAGAGGATGGCACATTTGTGAGGTTGGTATGTGATGTGGTTGACATTTGTCCAATTGTCAAAGGTATGAAGGAAGGTAGCTGTGTGATGATGCAGATTTGTAGGAGTACTACTGTGGATAACAACGGGGTGTGCTGATGACATATCAGCATACACATAAATTTGAGTGTAGTCGTTTTCAAGATGGGAAATGTTATGCATGAAAAGAATGAAAAGAAAGGATGAGACCATGCTGCCTTGGGGAATGAATTTGTGAAACATGTTTGTGGTAGAAAAGTGTTTTCTCCATTTGCCAGGTTCTTGTCTGCCATTTAGAAAGTTATTGAGCCAGATGAGTGAGTTGCCATTTAGGCTATTGGCAATAGCTTTGTGGATGAAAACGTGATGGTTGACTGACTCGTAAGCTTTGTAAATGTCTAGGGTAAGGTGAGATATTGGTGCTTGTTACGTAAGTTGTGGAGTGAATCATCATATGGGTGAGAAGGTTGCTTGCTTCCTTGTTTGGCAGGCCTCTCATGTGCATGTGATTGAACCAATGGTGAAGGAGGGCCAGACATGTCCACTACTGAAGGATCATATGCTCCAGTATTTTGGATTTGGTACAGGTGAGGGCAATAGGGCAATATATGGTGATGTTTGATGGCACTGTATTAGGCTTGCGAATGGGAACAATAGTTGTCTTGTTCATGTCAGGGAATTGTACCCTTAGTCTAGATGTCATTGAATGTTGTTAGCAGGTGATGTCTGGCTTGGATGTTGAAGGTCTTGAGGATGGTGGTGGTGGTGCCATCTGGCCCGGAAGCTGTATCTCACCTTTTTTGAATTGCTTTGTTGAGTTTTCTTGTGTCGAAAAGCCTGTTGTATTTGGTAGGAGTGGAGTCAATTGTAGGGGTTTATGAATGTTGATGGCTGAGACTTGGAGTAGGGGATGAAGTGCTGCAAAAGTGTCTTCGCTTGACTTTGGGTTTTGGGATTTGTAATGTCTCTTCCCTTGCTTAAAAATAAGATGGTTGTTGGTAATTGTGGCAGTATTGCATAGTCGTCACATAATCCTTCACAGGTTGTTTCTGTATTGAGGATTGTTGGTCATGTGTTGCCAGAATAACTGCTTTTGTTCTAGTTATTTGCTTTTGTTCTGTTATTGTTCACTGAAGGGTTACTATTGCTGCTTTGTAGTGAGTTGAATTTTCCTTTATTACATTTTTAAGAAACCTATACAGGTATACATTGCCTTATGTCGGTAATTGGTTCCAGGAGAGGCGACATAAGTCAAAAAAACGATGTGTGAGGGTTTAAAGATGTATGAGACAGGTCTTTCAATGAATATCAGTTAAACAATGATTTATTACAATAGGGATTTACAGGTAACACAGTTATGCCCGTCAGAGACAAAATACAGATATATACAACAGGTCTCTACTCTCGTTCGGGATCCTACAAAATTTTAGTTATCACGATATATGTCTTAATTACTAACTTATAACTAACTTATATCTAACTTAACCTAAAACTATACTAATGAGAGGAAAGGAAAGGAAGGAAGGAAAAAGTCTACCGGTAGTTAGCACAGGAGGTCCTGATGGTGGTTTCCAATAATTGCGGGGGTTTTCTCGGCCGACTTTGGTATATTAAACATTCCTAGTATGAATTTTGGCACTTAGTTTTCGTAGATTACTATTTCTCATCAATCAAGTCACTAGTCCTTTTTTCTTCTCTTTGGACTACACTAAACTTTGCACATTGGGCTGGTTCTTTGTCTTAAGTATGACTTAATGTCCCGACGAGACTTTCTTAACCCTTTCTCCTCGTCGTCCAGGCAAAAAGTGTCCTTCTCACCCCACGGGCAGGGCCGCGCCCTGTTCACGTCGGTAAGCCACCAATCAGGACCCACGAAATTNAGTAATAACTCCAGGAGAAACAAGATAACAAAGCGTAACATAAACGGCAAATTGAGGAATTATTGATTCTACAGTAGAATGCTTTGTTCTTTATCCTCGTATCATGGTCTTTTTCAGGGGTAAAGACGGTGATAGGTAGATGGTCAGATATCAAATTTTGATGTATTAAAAATTGACAAGCACTATCGTTTGTTAGACCAAAGTCTATCAAAGAGTGAGTATTTTTTCCGTATCTAGTCGGTTGATTCAAATCAGCCAGAATTGTTAAATTTTCGGCAAAGCAAAGATTTACCAGTTCGGATGTTTCGGAGGAGTTATTTTTAAGTAAATCTATGTTAAAATCCCCAATTATTTGCAATTTATATTTTCCATATTTAGTTGATTTATGTAATAGTATTTCATTTATAACATCCAGGAAAATCCTATAGTTTGTAGATGGGGAACGATAGACTATTACCATCATCAAATTACCTACAACTATCGTAATTATATCTATATAATTTCTTGTAAAAGTTTTACATGAAAATACTGAAATGAATCAACTCTATCGCAGAGAACACCTATACTGAAGAGGGAACAATACAAACTCTGATCCAAAATGCATATAAATAAAAGATCTGTGAATTAAAATTGTGTTCTGAATAGTTGTAGATCTCTGGTGAATGTCAGAAAGACACAACAAATTTTGTTGATTTGTCTATAAACTCCTTTTTAATGGTTTCAAATTAAGTGATTGTATCTGGAAAATATTGCTATTTGTAGCTTTATAATTAATTATAGTTTCCCTTTTGTTCAAAATTCTAAGTTTTTAAAAAAAAGTTAATACTAGATGCACTTACTCAAGTAAGGTTTGGAACATGTGAGTATATAAAGTGTCTGTTACAATGGACATACTGTTGACAACAGACCTTGCTAGACAGCATTTGTGCATGCAACAGACATATTGCAGAAAATTTCTTTTGTCAATGTTGCTTAGATATCACTTTTTAGGTAGTATGCAAATACAGTAAAAATTGCAGACAGGATGGATACTAGTGAAATTGTAGTAGTTTCTTATTTAGTAGAAAGTTCCCGTGAACAGTGTAGAACATCTGTGTGACCATTTTTATTTTTTATTCATCTTAAGAAGATTCTGAAAAAGTTTTTTTTTTTCACTATTTTAGAATATCTAAAAATTCTTATCATGAATCATCCTTGCAAACATTAATTCACATTGAGTTTTTGTTTTTGTTCTTGTACTCTGTTTGCAGTATCCAACAATAATGATCTTTTCTCAACTTTATATGTTATCATTTTGCTATTGCTTGACATTTTATACAAAACATAAGTTAAATTTTGCACTCATATGACAATCTCTATTATATTCACAGTCATTTGTTGGCAAATCTTAATATCTCTTGTAGCCGTAGATGTGCCTTGGTGGGTCAGGACCCCAAACTTTAGTGTAATGCTGTTTGACATATCTAATTTTAAATTATACATTTGTGATCTTATTTTGAACTTGGTGCCACTAACAGGAAGTTAAAATGTTAACTGACAGTATTTAAATAGTTTGTCAGTTGATGCGTATGATAAAAGAGAGACAAACATTGATAGCTGTAATTTGGGAAAGACTTCATTTTAGCTACTTTTACTAAATATAAAATAAATACACACTTTTTCATTAAAATGTTATAAATTTTATTTGTTATTTTGAAACTGTGTTGTACTAAATTTTCGAGAGTATTAAACACAAGATTGTGATATTAATCAATCACATTGTTATAAATTTGTCAGTAATTAAATGTTTGATGGGATGCTCATTTCTCTCCACACTCGACTTTCAAAATCTGAAGACTCCTCCAACATTTTTTTGTCAGGCATGCCAATGGTTGTCGTTTGAGTACATCTGTTAAAAAATATGCATGTCAAATGTGTATGGCCTCTAATAGAAAACATGATAATGCTACAAATGCACACAGTGATATTTGTTTTAATGGATGTCTGTAATGTATTAGAAAAAAAGATGAGATAAAAAAGAAAGGAAAATGTGGGCCAGATCAGGTGGGGTTCAAATTTCTGAAAAAAAGAAATTGATTAGGGACTCATCAGTGAATTCTTTTTGTGCCTTATGCTGTTTGTTATAGTTGTTTGGATCTCACAGTCAGTCTTGTTAGTAGGAGACAAAAGTGGAGCACTTTTCTTATCCCTAGTTGGTATTGTCAATTTTTTGGTTTCTCATTGGGTCGCTGTGTAACCATTTTTACTTCTAGTCTGTTTTTTCTTTTTTCTTTTTAATTGAGTTTGTTTGCTGGCTTCTGTCTCACAAGCTCCTTTGTGATAGTATATCTATTGCATACTAACAAAATCAACAGAAAGATGAGAAAAACTGAAGTTTAATTCTAAGCTTTGAAAATTACTTCTTTCTACATAATAGGAGACTAAATTGTTTTTATCTGTTGGGCTACAAGGGAAACTTGTATGGAAAAACCAGTCAAAGAAGTTTTCTATCAGCTGATTTTATCTCTTAAAAATCGTACTTACTCAACCTTTATTGTCCGGTACTTGTAAATTATTTGTAAAACAAACGTTTTCGGCCTCAGTCGAGGTCTGCTTCAGGTTAAATTATTGGATTTCATTCTTCGAATGCACGTTTAGTTTTAAATATAATCGAATTTCTTGCGCGTGTTACGTATCGTCATCGTTTTTGTTGTTCTTCGCATACGTAACGCCAAGCATAAGAGAGCGTGTTTCCGTCTTTGTTGTTTATACATCTCCCTGTCCTGCCTGCTTTGTAGATTTCTAGGGCTTCAAGGGCTCTGATGTGATCCGTATGAAAAGCTCTATTTATTAATCTGGCTTTTGATAGTTCCGCGTGAATATCCGGGTCGGTTGCGTAGGTGGATAGTGCAGTGGTGTAACGAGCATGTTCTATGTCATATTTGTGCTCTTTAACTCTCTGTTGGATTGAACGTTTCGTGGAGCCGATGTACACCCTTTCTTGTTTAAACCTATCATCTCTCACCGGAATACTATATACCCCCGGAGCTCTCATATCGTTCTGTTTGTCTTTTGCATTACGTAGTAATTGGTATACATTGGGGGTTCTTCGATACGCTATCCTGGTGTTCGTTTTAGTTGCAATTTCTTTATATAACGCTTGAAACCGTTTGCTGTATTCTACTATGTTGCGTCTTCTGTTTGGCTCTTGATTATCATTTTTAGTAACGGGTGCCTCCTGCGTTTCACGTGCTCGTAAATAGGCATTTGCCATTCTTTGTACTAGTTCTTTTCTGTATCCATGTGCAATTGCAATGCGTTCTATATTTTGTAGCTCCATTATCGTGTCACTCCACTTAGAAGGGTGCGTAAATGCTCTTCTGATCAACGCCCGGAATGCTGCGATTTTATAAGTGTACGGGTCCGCTGAGTTTGCCGGTATAAACCATGGGATGTAGCTGGGTTTATAATATATACCCGTATCAAT
>NW_019386763.1:19739-30034 GCF_000671375.1 Centruroides sculpturatus | reverse complement strand
GTATATACAAAATGGCGGACAGCCACATATGCCCTCATCAGGGGAGCTCAAACTCCACAGTGGAGTTTGTGATAGTCCACTCTCCTCCCTCTGAGGTTGTATCTGCCTTGATATGAGTCCTGTAGTTGATCACTTGGCGTTGTCCTGGCTTCCTGATGTACATGTTCTCTGATATGACTCAGGGATGCGATGCGTTGTTGGTAACTTCGTATTATGTTACCTTCATCCTCCTCTTCTTCATCTTCGGGCTGGTCAAGTTGATTCTCTCGGTTAGTCCTGTTCGATGTATGATTTTGATGCACAGTATGTGAGAAATATGGCTTAAGTCTATCGAAGTGGATTACAAATGTCTTATCCTTTGAAGTTTCTCCTTACTTCGCGGTTACAGGACCTAGGATCCGGGTGATACGAAAAGGACCTAAGTACTTGGGGGAGAACTTGCCAAATTTTCTCCCACGATGCTTTCGCAACACCCACACTCTTTGGCCTACTTCAAACCTCCGCGCCTTCCTTTGTAAGTTACATCTCCCCCTATTATCTAGATTTTGGTGCCGACCCCTTAAATATGCCTGATTCCTAAGTACGGTTAATTTTTCCATTATTTCCTTCCTATGGTCAGAAATACTCGTAGTAGTTTGTGTCCCTGTGGGGAACACTTCGGGTATCCGAGGATCGAAGCCTAAAAGGAGGAATGCGGGGGATTCACCGGTCGAAGAATGGGTCGCGTTATTATAGGAAAAAGCCGCTTGGGCAATATACTGATCCCAATCCCGATTCCTACCTCTCGATAACCGGGCTATTATTCCGCAGATCGATTTATTAAACCTTTCACACACTGAATTCGCACACGGGCGGTAAGCAGTGGTGACTTTGCGTGTAATACCTAAGGTTTCGCATAAATCATTGAATAATGTGGACGTGAAATTTGCCCCCCTGTCAGAAATAATCACTTCGGGGCACCCATAACGGCATACAATACGTTCGAATATAACATCAGCGATGACCTTGGCTGTTTGATCCCGAAGAGGGATAACTTCCGCATATCTCGTGAACACATCGATAACCGATAGGATGTATCTATTTCCGCTGTTAGTTACAGTTAAGGGACCGATAATATCTATTGCTAATTTTTGGAAAGGGAAGCTTGCTACCTCCGTCTCTTGAAATGGCTCCTTTCCACGATGGAGATTGAATCGCTGGCAAGTTTTGCAACTTTTTATAATGGACTTAGCTATGGCATGAAGGTTTTTAACATGATAATGTCTGTCAACCAACTGACTCGTCTTTTCAGCACCTAAGTGCCCTCCCATGCCGGACTCATGGCAGGCCCTAACTACCTCCCTACTCATACCTTTGCCAACACAAACGCGCTTCCACCGGTATAAGTTATACCGACCAGGCTTAACATGGACCAATACCTCGCCATCAAGTTGATATTCCGGCTGGATGGTTCCCTTAACATTAACGAACTCTCCCTTCCGACGGTCGTTCTCCAGCCCCTGTTTCATGGTACTTAGGAACTCATCCTCTTCCTGAGACTTTATAACCCGTTGATACAAATTCCCATTTTCCCCACTCGAACTGTGGTTCATAGAATCGTGTTGGGAATTGGGGCTTATTGGGCGCGACATGAGGTCAGCTACAGGGTTAACTATAATGTTATAGTTAGACAGCTCGATTTTTCACCTCATTAGTCGATCATTTTGGTTATTCATATTCCTAAGATATGATAGGGGTTTATGGTCAGAGTATACTTTTACATCATGGCCCAATATAAGGGATTTAAAATGTTGGAGGGATAGAATGATGGCTAGGCACTCCTTCTCAATAGTGGAATAACGCAATTCCGGTCCTCTAAATTTCCGGCTAAAATATCCTAATGGGACTACGCCTTCATCTCGTTGCTGGCCGAGGACTGCTCCTGACGATCGATCAGACGCATCAGTATACAAAACGAATGGGGATGAGAAATCGGGGTGTGCTAACAACGGGGGGTTGGATAATACTTCCTTAAATTTTATAAAACTCGCCTGGCAATTCTCATCCCATGAGAAGGGCTTTCCCTTTTTCGTTAATTCCGTTAGAGGTAATGCTAATTTGGAGAAGTTAGGGATAAAGTTCCGAAAAAACCCCACCATCCCCAAGAAACTACGAATGTCCCTAACATTCCGAGGTGGGTTACCTTTCTTAATAGCTTCTACATTACAAGGGTCCGGGTAGATTCCTTTCATCCCAATCACGTGACCAAGGTATTTGATTTCTTCCACCCCGAACCTGCTCTTAGTAGGGTAGAGTTTCAGATTAGCGTCATATAATTTTTTGATTACTTGATCGATGAGTCTTAAGTGTTCCTCTAGGGTAGGAGAGAAAAGGATGATATCGTCCTGGAAAACATAGCAGTTTACGCCTATGAATGGGGCAAGGAGGCGCGACATGCAGTACTGGAAAAAACGACCGCTATTTTTTCCTCCCTGGGGAATCCGTGTTAATTGGTACTTAGCCCACGGCGTGGTGAAGGCGAATATGTGTCTCACCGCCGGGTCTAAAGGGATCTGGAAATATCCCGATTTTAAATCAATCACCGAAAAATATCTACTCCCATGGAAGGTGCTTAGGATCTCGTCAACTCTAGCTAAAGGGAACATTGACCTTGCGCAAATCTAGTGTCATCCTGATTTCGCCTGATTCCTTTTTTACAATGTGAATGGGGGAATTCCATTCTGAAGAACTTCTCTCTATAATTCCCACTCTTAAGTAGGAATCAATCAACTTTTTTAGATCCGCCAGATAGCATTGGGGTATACGGTATTGCCTGACATTGACTACATGGGTGGTGTCTACTTCGGGTTTATGGGTAAATAATTTTGTACCCTCTAAATCTTCGATCGATTCGGCAAATAGACCAGGATACCGGTTGAGTATGCGGGTTACTTGGTCACCACTATTCGACATAGGTGTTTCCGGAGATGGGGACTCAGATAATAGCCCGCTACTCAAACATTCGAATGAGGACCTTAGCGGACCCTTCTTTGACTTTGATAAAAATTCCTGCTTGATATGCTCGCTCGCACTGGCTATCAGGGAAGGGAACTGCTCCATGACATCCATCCCAATAATACCCTCATATTCTAAATTGGGGGGGAACTTCATACAACAACAACGGATCGGGACTGTTTTACCATTATAGCTCATAACTAAACTCAAAAACTGATCACATTGTGTGATCGCACCATTAATGCCCCTGATACTAGTTAATCTGTCGTTAGTCATTGCGTTGTTAATCTCCGGCCGACTCTTCCTGCGGATGAAACCCAAGTCGATCAGGGACTTCTCGGCTCCCGTGTCTATTAGGAATCTCAGGTTCCCGGTTTTCATGCTACCAATTATTAATGGGAGTCCCTTTCCAGACAACATAAATTTGGTCAGATTAACCACCAGACTAGGAACTCTACGCTGACCGTCATCGAGTTCCTGTCCTAGTTTAAAGCATGGCTCTTACGATTTGGACATCTACGGGCAAGATGATTCGGGCTATCGCAAATAAAGCACCGGCGGCCGGGATAGTCGCGCCTTTCTGGCCGGGTTTCGACTAGCTTCGTCACGACTTCGAGAAGGGATTTCATACCTTTTTCTAAACTTGCCAAGCGATCGTCATCTCTGTGGAGCATTACAGGATTAGCGCTTTCCCTTCCCTCCTCATACTGTTGATCACTGTGGGCATTGTAACCTATATTTCTAATCTCCCGTAAGCTACCACATTCTCTCTCCACACGTTCCTCCTTCTCGGCCCATTCGAAGGCCTGTTCTAACGTCTCAGGCTCACGGCGGCTCACATGGCAACGGATATTCTGATGGAGACCTCTAATAAATCTTTCCTTAATGACGTCATCCTTGAACGAAACAACAGTACGGTTTTCCTGGATGGCCCTGGACATAACCGTCTTTGTCCTAACAATATAATCACTAATTAATTCTCTCCCTCCTTGCTTTATGTTCAGCAATTGATCCAAATGCCCTCTCTCTCTACCTTCAAACTTCTCATAGCATTTTATCAAATTCCGCTTTATTTCTCCGAAATCTGGTATGGGGGTGTGCTCTAACAAACACATAAACGTATTTAACGGATCTCCCTTCAGTTTGGCTTGTAAAACCGCAATTTTAACATCATCTCCCCATTTTGCTAGTCGCGCTATGTTATCCATCGTGCGGAAAAACTGAATTATATTAACATTATCGCTCGGGGAATTTGAGAAGGTAGGGATCATTCCCAAAAACCCTGTAACTACAATGGGAAGGTTCTCAAGTTTAACTTCTCCCTTATGCTCTAAAACTTGCTCGTCCTCCCGGTCCATAACTGACTAAGATAAATGAACAGTTATCTTAAAACTATACAATACTCAATTTCGAAGATCGATCTGAACGAGAGTTCTTTTTACAACGGGCATCCTGTCGCGGACGCCATTGTGAGGGTTTAAAGATGTACGAGACAGGTCTTTCAATGAATATCAGTTAAACAATGATTTATTACAATAGGGATTTACAGGTAACACAGTTATGCCCGTCAGAGACAAAATACAGATATATACAACAGGTCTCTACTCTCGTTCGGGATCCTACAAAATTTTAGTTATCACGATATATGTCTTAATTACTAACTTATAACTAACTTATATCTAACTTAACCTAAAACTATACTAATGAGAGGAAAGGAAAGGAAGGAAGGAAAAAGTCTACCGGTAGTTAGCACAGGAGGTCCTGATGGTGGTTTCCAATAATTGCGGGGGTTTTCTCGGCCGACTTTGGTATATTAAACATTCCTAGTATGAATTTTGGCACTTAGTTTTCGTAGATTACTATTTCTCATCAATCAAGTCACTAGTCCTTTTTTCTTCTCTTTGGACTACACTAAACTTCGCACATTGGGCTGGTTCTTTGTCTTAAGTATGACTTAATGTCCCGACGAGACTTTCTTAACCCTTTCTCCTCGTCGTCCAGGCAAAAAGTGTCCTTCTCACCCCACGGGCAGGGCCGCGCCCTGTTCACGTCGGTAAGCCACCAATCAGGACCCACGAAATTTCCGCTCCTGATCGGGTGACTGGAAATGGTCATTAGTAGAAAGAAGAAGGAAGGAAAAGAACAAAGAATCTTAAATCTAAATACTATAACTAAGTATATACAAAATGGCGGACAGCCACAGATGTAAGTCGAATTGTCTACGAATCTACTTGTCACTAGGCTAAACCATAAATTACAGTTCTTGGTTCTGTATTTTATTTATTAATGCATTTTTAATAATATATGTTAATAAGGATCTATTTTAAGCTTACAAACAAATAAATTTTAGTTTTTAATATAGTACAGAAAAAAGTATTACGTAAGTCAAGATATACCTGTAGTAGGCTTGGCATTTGAGAGCTTGCTTTCTTTGGCAATTAGTATTTCACCAAGGTAGGTTGTTCCTTGTTTGTTGGGGTATTTGTTTCATATCATCATTACTTAGTATGTTGTATTTAGTAACAAGGTCGTTATAGGTCCATTGTGCCTGGGAGGCCCATGTGCAGATTGCCTGTATCTGGATGATTTTGCTGATTTCATGATGCAGCCCTTCAACATTGTGGAGTCTATGTTGGCAGTGTTGATTTCCAGCATATGATGATGGCTGCCATAGTTCATTGGTAGGGGTTTCTAATGAGCATGTACAGCAATGTCGTTAAACATATTTTAGAAGAAGCAGTGTTGCATGTTTAGTTAACGTGTCACATATGAAGGATTTTGGGTTAGATCCTCATATGCAAAGGTTTTTTTTCACATTTATAATTTAATCTTGTCATTTTAAAATTTTATTACATACAATTTTTATGCAAATCTTAATTATTTAAAGTAAACTTTCTTATTTGTTATAAAATAACAATTTGCAAGTAATATAAAATAACTATTCCATTATCAAATAATAGTTTCATGGCAATGAGTTTGCTATTGATTTGAAATTACAGTTAATTCAGCAAATAAACAAAGTAAAATATTTATGTTTGCAGCTCGATGAATCAATTGCTATTTCTTCACAGGCTCAGCTTATTTGTTAGTTGAGATATGCCACGGAAGGAGATATAAGAGAAGATTTAGTGATTTGTAAAATGATCCAAACAATAACTTCAGCTAAAGACATATTGACTTTTTAACGAATTTGTCTGTACTGAAGGCTCAACTTGGATTGATCGTATAGGTTTATAAACCGACGGCACTGCAGCTATGGCAGGGAAGAATAGTGGCCTTATAACTTGAATGAAAGCTGTATCTCTGATGATAAAAGTATCTGCACATGGGACTGACAGAGTGAGAACCAAACACCAATCATTTTGTGCAATCCAAAACAAGCTGAAATTTCACATTGATGTTTACAGTTTGTTAAAATATAGAAAACATTCTTTTAGTTTACATTATTATAACTTTATTCAGAAGGAATAAATTCCTGCAAAGTGTTGTAGGTAGGTATTTGTACTCTTAGTGCAAATTGTATTTTGGCTTCATATTTTCAATAAAACTTTACAGTTATATTGAATACAGATCAATAAATACTTATGCATATACTGGGGGAAGGCAACATTCCATGCGAGCCCTAATGGGGGAGGCATACTGTAGAAAAGACTGGGAATTTGCTGGTATAAAGAATAAGAAATGGACTGAAATTGACATTTTTTTTCAAGAAAAAGACTACAAGAAAAGTATTGTATGATACTGTATTGTATGAATGATTTTCCTGTATTTTCACCATGCGTGTTTCCAATGACATTCTCTGAGAAAATCTGTACAATAAAACAAAGCAAGTCTACATATCTGTACAGTTGTTACATATGTAGACCAATTTCCTTTTGTTTCTCGGACAGTCACTTTTTGGAGATTTTACTTTATGTGTTAAAATTATAACATATATTGAGCAGTACCTGGGACTTTAAATTTAACTCTCCAGGAGGCCATTCAAACTCTGAAGCATTTTTTCCATTAGAAATAATGGAAAGCAAATTAATCTATTCCCAGACCTTAAAAAATACTCATTTTGATAAACTTAAAACAGAAAGTACACATAACTTAAGGGATAAATAACACAATTAAATACCCTAATAATAAATCAAAACAAAAGCCAATTAAAAAAAAATATGTAAATAATGTATAATAATGTAAAAATTGCCTTTACCGGTTGATGCAGGTAATATGACCTCCACTGTGGCATTAGCAACTGGCTGGTACATATTGTAGGGGTGGGTGGGAAGGGAATGGATGTGCTGAATGCCCACTTCTGCATGGAACCTTACATCCAATAGACAGGAAAAAACAGGTGTGCTCAGCTTTCCTGCTGGGGGCGAGAACGGGTCCACCTCCATCCACTACCATATATAGTCCCTTCTGCACAGTAAATATACCATTGATGGAGGGAGCAGGACCTGCCATTTTCCTCCATTCAGCTCCTCCTTTTCCCCTTTCCCAGTCAGAGGGAGGCAGGCATTGGGTATCCAAGCAGCCAGTTTACTCTGCTGGACATGCCAGGGAGAATTTTCAGGCTAAAAGTTTTACACACTTTTAAATTGAAAGGAAATGAAATTGGTCCATTGGTAAGTTAACTTCCATTTTTTTCTGTTGCAGGTGGCTTCTTTGACCAGCGGAAGAGCGGGAATGTGCGTGGTGGTCATCAAAAATGGATGAAACTTCTGTCGCTGACATTTTTGAAAATTTTATAAATGCATTTGATTTGAAATATACATTCCAATAAAGTAACAGTATTAAAGAAGATGCCTTTTAAACACGGGTAAAATCTTGGTTGTTGTCCAACAATTTCTGCTAAAAGTGTTGAAGCTGCGTGTTTTTTGCTAAAATAACATACAAAGTACCAGACAAGTATGGAAGAGTGTTTCCAAAAGTTTTTCTTCCCTTTCCTCCAGAATAGGTAGAGGCTGGGTGGCTGGACTGACTCCCTTCTCTGACAGAAAAAGACAGCCTCCGTCGGGCAGGAAAGAATTGCTGATTACTGCTTTTTAATTAATAATCTCCAAAAACATACCTATAAACTTTACAAGTACAGAAACTGCCACCAAGTATGCGTAGATCAATGGTTTTCAAATTATTACTGTTTTATCTTAGATGTTACAAAACACATTTTAGTATGAAACCATTCAATAACTATGTTTTACATTTGTAAATATTTAGTTACAGAAAGTGATGATATCTGGGACATCAAATAAATTGGTTCAATGTCAAAAGCTGTAACCAGTGGCGTAGCGAACATAACTGGCGCCCCCTCCCCCGTCCAGAAACACTTACAGCCAATTGCAGAGATAGAGTTTACGTTAAACGACATTTATCAACAGAACGGCCTATAGACGTTGGCTGGCTGAGCCACGGTTTAAAATGCGTTGCAAAGACGACGATTGTCTATTTCTGACCGTTCTCTAAACAAACTTCGGCAAAACATTGGCTCTTACTTACTTCGCTATTACTCCCCTGTTTTAGGCGTTGTTCGGCTAATCGGGTTATTAGTTTGTGACGTCAGAAATGGTCACCAGCTATATTCCGAAAGCTTCCAGAAATAAAATCTTAAGGCCATCAAAACCATTGTTCGGCAATTAATGACAATCTTTTTCCATTTCGATATTTAATTTCGTCACCAATACGGTTTAAAATATGAAAATATATTTATTACTTAGAAAATTTATACCGAATTCGGAATAGATTTTTAAGGAATTATTTCGACATCTTATTACTATCGAAATGAATAATTTTAAATATTTTATTATTATTATTAATATTACTTTTTTTATATCTATAAACAGATTTCTGTAATTATTAATACTGTCTTGTTTAACAGTATAATGACTCCGAAATGTATTAACGTTTTGTAACCGACACGATACTCGAATTGTAAATAAATGCATCTGATTTAAATTAATTGAAGTTTTAAATCTTCACTCATTTGAATATCAAAATTGGAATATTTAAAACAAATTTAAAGTATTCAATTTTGTTGTTTTTGCTCCAAGCAATTACTTAATGAATAATTTTATCAATATGTACCATTTACAACATTTATCAAAGGAATGATATCTGTTTTTATCTAAACTTTTTCACGAACAAAGCAACTGCTCGAATTGAAAAGCCCTCTAAACCCGCTGTCGAGTGAGTCTAGAAAATAGGTCAAATAACTTGTTTCTAATTGCTGTCTACATTGTGGCAGGCAAAAAATGCCGTCTCTGCAATGAAATTTTTCTGAACAGCGGTCTACCCGATCTGTAAACCGCTGTCAGTCTCTAAACATTGTCTCTGCAATCGGCTGATATAGTTTGTCTTGGAGACCATTTGGGCGTCCCTCTGTGATTGGCGCCCGGTGCATGATGCACCCCCTTGCTACGCCACTGGCCATAACAGTAGACAGGGTTCCTACGCACCTGGAAAGTCAGGGAAAATCAGGGAAAGTCAGGGATTTTCATTATTTTTTGAAAAAGTCAGGGAAAGTCAGGGAATTTGTCAAAAATTATCAAAAAGTCAGGGAATTTGTCGAAAATTGTCAAACAGTCAGGGAATTTGTCTCCTTAACTGCGTTGTTGATTTGGTTTGCTGAATATAGATGACCAATCATAGCCATACGCAGGCGGCAAGAAGTAATGCTGCAATCTTTAAAACCCGAGATAACTCGGGAAAGTTCCATAGCGTTATATAAAACTCGGGCATTTGGGCCCTCCGAAAAAATTTTTGTTTTTTTTGGATGTTTTTTAAGTCTCCAAATTTTTTCAAAAATTTTTTCCCGCGCGAAAATATTTTATCGCGATTTTAATATACCTTTAATGACGCACGATTAACTCTTAATTGTTTTTTAATGGGAGTTTTTTTATCAAATTTCATTCATCGTTCTAAAGTAGTAGTGCACGGATTTTACTTCGATAAAGTTATTTAAAGCTAGTTTCTGATGTCAAAAACGACCTCCAATAGTTTTTTAATTTTTTTAAATTAATATATTTTATTATATATACGTTTAATTAAGTCGGGGGGTCGGAAATCGCAATAAAAAAACGTAATTTTTGAAAAATATTTAAAAATATACAGCCAGCTAGTATTCACTCTACTTTAAACCCTTCTCCTCCCGAGACTTCTATGAGAATGTCCCGGGAAATCCCAACACCAGCTGTTCTCCAGGTCATCCAGCTGTAAACACAATGACTCATCGGTGTCAGATTTCACAGAAAGGCGAGACAATGGAAAATAAAGTTTGAAGCTTTTTCTTCAAAATTAACGCATTTCTTTCGTTTTTT
>NW_019386763.1:6643-16646 GCF_000671375.1 Centruroides sculpturatus | reverse complement strand
AGGTAGTCTGTTAGCGTTGGTCAGTAGTAGTCCAAATTCAATACGAACGTTTGTTTCTTGAAAATTTGATCACGATTTAAATACAGTATTTTTAATATTATTGATATGTCATCGAAAAGAAAACGTGTTGTATTATCATAAAAGGACAAATTAAAGTATTTGTTTCGATTATCCGAATTTTTCTTTGTCCGGACTACCTTCATCCCCAATTAGTCCGGATAATCGAGGTTCTACTGTATTTGAAAACCATTGATCTTTGCATACTCGATGTAAAGTTTACAGGTATGTTTTTGGAGATATCACTGGTTTCTTTCATTTTGTGTACTTTATAAAAGTTCACTCCTGTATGATGTGAAGGAGTGAACTAATAAGTGCAAGGCGGAAGATGAAAAACGTCGTATATGGATTCTCCATAGTGGGGAAGTAAATGGAAGGATAAATTTGTGAATAATTCTTTAAATATTTTTCAAATTATTATTCAGAACTAGTGCCAAAGATTTACTTTTTTCACCATCATCATTAAATAATAGGGGAGACTGAAGTTAGACAAAAATAAGAAATGCTTTATGACAAGAAAATTATTAATTTTTATAATGTTTATTGAAAATTATACATATATGCATGTAGCAATATTAAATATGCAGAACTGAGTAATAACTACAATCGTTGTAATTGTAGAATAAATGAAGAAAAGTTGGTAACTTGTCTCACTGTGTGCCACCTCAGTTATACAGTGACAGAACATGGTCAGGACTGAGACAAGCAATGCTTCAGGATAAGGATATCTAATGAATATTTAGTCTTGTGGAAACTCTATGTTAATTTCTTGTTGTTGAAGAACTGGGGGTTAGCAATATTTATATGTTTGATATGTTTATACTTGCAAGGTCTGCAACTTTAAGGTATAGAAATCTTGAAAAAATAAAGACAATACAGACAATGTTAAATTTTTTATATCCTATTAGTTCTTAAATGGAGTGAAAGAGGATTTAAAGCAATGTTGTCCAACCAAAATTGTTTACTGGGCCAAAACCACAAACTACAATATGGGCCGTACATATTTATTTACAACAAAACATATACAATTATACAGTATTTTGTATGTATTCTAATGTGAAACTTGCTTTTCAATTTTTTCACTTAATGTTTTAATATCAGCAGGTATTTTTGGATTTTGTACAATATAATTGTTTTTTTTTTATTTTTATCAGTCAATCTATTGTGAGAATACGGATGAGGGGTCAAGGCCCTCTAATCGTCAGATCTGAAGGATCCGCTCACCTTGTCACTGGATGGCTTAATCTAACAGAATTCGAGTGGTTAAATTCTTTATGGGGTTGTGCAAATCGGTGTAGACAATAACAGAGGAGACCAGTAATAAACTCAACAAAATCAAATATTTAATAAAAACAAAATAAACATACAAAGATGAATATATGCTAGACCTAAGTTCCCTATCTTGTAAGAGAGAGAGTTTACAATAAATTTATACTACCTCGTTGGACATCTTTCGTTGGGAGAGTTAGTGATACCGATGAGTAGCCGGTTTGTGGGATATAGGAGGTTGGACTGGGGAGCAGGAGGAGTAGCACTTGACAAACTGTTGAGAACTCCCTATGTGGCAAGAACTGCTTCTATATGGCAAATACTTCTGTCGTAGACTGCCCCGAGTCTATAAAAATTTGCCTTTTTATCTATGCTTTCCACCAATCATTATTCAAGAAAATCATCATCTGACGGGATGATCAGTTATGTCACTTGTCCAGATGGTTGGGAAAATCAAGATAAGCTGTCTCTGAAAGGAAACTGAACTTCCCTTTTTTCACAAGAGTAGAGTTATTCAGCATTTTTTTCAAGATGTAGGTTTGTTGCAATCATTTCAATGTTTTATTATATTAAAACATATAAAATGTTAATCTATATACATATATATATATAGCCTATAGATTAACATTTTATATGTTTTAATATAATATAATATGTTTTAATATATATATATATATATATTATATATATATGGACGTGTGTCCCTATATTTCACTTTTCCGCCAAAACTACACATCGCACATGAATGGTGTTTGTATGTGGTAGTAGCCCCGAGTCTCCATTCGTGCACTACGGTGGTTGCGTCTCGATAGCTATAAGGGTGCGGGAGATATGGGGCTGAAAGTGGTTTTCTATTTCGAATTTTATTAATTCGAACAATATTCGAATTTGAATTCAAACATAAAATTCGAATATTGGTTCGATTATAGAACGATTGTAAACGTTCAAGAAACGTTGAAAATAGTTCGTTTGATTGGACGTGAACAGGAGACGTTCAGAAATAGAATCGGGACCAGGTCTCTAATTAGTCTGGAAACGGGGGACCTAATTCTTGCATTCTATGAAAACGGGTAAGATTGGCTATAATGTAATTATCTTAATCTTCACTATCGTTACTTTTTGCCCACAAATAAAAACCCAGCGAAGCGGGTCCTTGCAGCTAGATTGCAGATTACAGTCTTTTATATATAAAAAAACTATATTACATACAAATAAAAACCCAGCGAAGCGAGTTCTTGCATCTAGTACAAAAATAAAAGATAAAATCAGTTTAATGTCTGATTATATAGAATGGAGATTTGTGAAAATTATTTAGATTAGACTGGCTTTATTCAGCTTGTCACACGATTATGACTTGTACATTTAACAATCTTCAATTTTGAGAAAAAAGATTCACAAAGATAGGCAGTTCCCATTGCATCTGTAATGCTTATTGCCAGTTTTTTTTTTGTTAGGGAATTTATCATTACAGACGTATTTTGTGTAAACTGAACTTTGTTATTAGCCTCAAACATATATTTCAATTCATCTTCTGAATTGAATATATCTATCTGCAAATTTGTTGGAGCTTGTTCCACAACAATGTCAAATGGACAAAATATTAAATATATTTTCATAAATTTTTAAATATGAAAATTTTTCATGAAATTCACTTAGTAAATTAGTAATTTCTTGTGCATATTTAAAAGAATGTTTTTGTCACTATTAAATTTATGTAATTTTGGACCATGAATTGTAGTTTTTGATTTTAACTGACTCATAAATTTTGAGTTTTGCTACGAATGCTTTTATATTTTGATAACAGTCTGTGATCAATTTGTTTTCACCTTGAAGCTGCTTATTAACTTAAGTTTGCTTAATTTCATTGTGATATCGGTAAGGAAACAAATCCAAAAACCACTGTCTATCATATAATTTAGGAACATTTTGGTCCTTTTCACTCATAAAAATTCAAATTTCTTCTCCCAATTTCCAAAATTTTTTAAGCATTTTCCGTGACTTAATTAGCAGAGATAGATAAAGAGAATAACTTTATTAAAAATGGCTGCCAGGTCAAAGAAAAGAAAACCAGTAACTAATGGTCATCCGCTTTTGAAATGACCTACAGAACATAACCTTTACATGAAGCACCCCTTGGTGGCTGACTATAATCAAATAACTTGCACAGTAAAACATAATCAAACACAAGTTGGCAATCTAAACAGAATGATTTGAAATTTTAAATCTATATGCGCGTGTAAATGTGTAATTCTAATTAAAATTTTATTGGTGTTATTTCCAAAGAATTTAAAGAAGAAAATAAAGTTTCTTATCGTTTATTGGAAACATAGAAGACTGTTGTATCTTAAGAATGTGTCTATTGTTTGACACTTATTACACATATATGGCACATTTAAGGAAAAATAATTTCATTATACCATAACACCAATTTAAAAATAATTGTTGTTGTAAACATACTGAATAAATACATATACAGTATATACTGTAACTACTTACTGTATATATTATATGTAATACATTTGAAGATTTGTTAAATATTTAATGCTGTTTTTATTTCTGAGTGTACAGTACATGATAAGGTGTTATACATCATATTAATGTATTTAACTATACATGTGAAATTTCATTATAATAAAAAACTATACAAGATAATTCTTGTTTTAAAAGAGCCGCACAAAAATATTGAGTGGGCCAAGGGTTGGGCATCACTGATTTAAAGGACTAACATTGCTCGTATTGTCCTTATTTTTTCAAATGAAAATAATCCTGGCTCATGTTTGATTATAAAAAATTTTCTTCCAAGTTTTCAGATTATCTTGGCAAAGAAACTTTGAGGTCCTTTCTATCATTCTTTTCTTTAGTTATTTTTCCAATGTAATATATGTTGTCAGGAAACTCTACTAGAACATAGTTTTTTTCCTTAGGATCTCCATCTATTTTCCCCAAAGAAATCTGATAGCTGTGCAACAGGAACTTGTGGAACAGAATTGCTATTTGATTTCTGTGTAAGCTCATCAGTGTCACTGTTATCAAGACTAGGCCTATTAATTAAAATTCTGTTGTAAGGACTTTTTATAGTTCGATTATTATGTTACTGCTTTTGCTCCATAATCCTGCAGATTTCTCGTTATTGTGGAGTGTCAGTCATGACCATACTTTGTCCTTTTTTTATTCTGGTTGTCCTGTTTGATTTCTTGACTGCAGGTTTAGGGAAACCTCTGAACCGCTTTGGTGAAATACACCTTATGTACCGTCTTAAACACGAAGGTGTATTTAAGACGGCTTACTGTATATTATAGGCATACATCTATAAAAAAGTGATATATGTCTAATTCAGCAACACTGAGGAAGCATGTTCATGAGTGGAAAGACAGCTTAATAATAACCATACTTTTACTAAGATATCACATGAAATTGAAGTTTTAGTCATTGGTATATTTTATAACACTCAAAGTTGCACTCCAAGCATTTACTTAAGACTTAAAAAGAAAAAAGTTTCTTACTGTGAAAGTTTTTATCCCGCACAAAAATTATAACTGTATATGGGTGTTATTTTGATGGTAAAATGGTGCCACAAAACCACATAAATTTGAAATAACCCGCACTGTCTCAATGTGGAAAATGCTTTTAATTTAGACGAATATTTTTAACAAATGAGAACATATGATCACATCGAATTGTATTGAGTTTGACGCCAAATGCTAAAGAGACAGCAGAAGTGATTCCATATAAAATGAACATGCCTCTATTTGGTTGTCACGATACTATCGAAACTTCACAGATGTCAATATGAGGAGACAGTATCTGTAAGAATACTTTGAGTTCCATCGATATTTTAGTGTTATTTATAGATTCGATTATACAATACGTTTTGTGTCGTAATAAGAACAAATTTAATTATCATTTTATACAAAATTTGCCTGTGATCGGTATTGGATCCAACAGGAAAAATAATTGCAGGATTTTGGATATAATTTGGTGGTAACATCAAATAATAAGTACAATTTTGTAGAATATGGGCAAAACAAGTCAGTTGTAAACCTAGTATTTTATTACTTATAATACAGTGGTGCCTTATATAACGTACTTAATCCGTTAAGTGAAAAGTACGTTATGCGAAACGCATTTTTCCATAGAAATACATGTTAAAACATATAATTCGTTCCGCAGCATAGAATAACCGTAATGTACCATAAAAAAATGAAAATGGAGCAGTCACCAATTATGCAGGGTAGACAGATGTTGTGAGGAGGAGGTGGAGGAACACTTTTTTCACATTCATACAGATACAGACTTTTTACACATTGCAGCGGATCTCTTTATTGTTTTTTTAATCGGAGTCAGATTCAGGAAAGTCTACCGGAGCTTGCAGGGTCAACTCCTCTTGTTCCATCCTTTGTTTTTTGGCAGCTTGCTTCTTGAAAAACATGTCCAAAGTGGTCAACTCCTCTTGTTCCATCCTTTGTTTTTTGGCAGCTGGCTTCTTGAAAAACATGTCCAAGGTGGTCTGTTTCTCTTCTTCAACACCTGTCGGAAATGACGGGCAAGGGTGCCATTGTGGAGATCATTGATCCTGTTGGCCTCGGCTCTGTTTGGATAATGAGTGTCGGTAAACTCCTGAACCTCTCCCCATTTGACAAGGAAGTTTTTGTCAACTTTCACTCCTGATGATTTGTTGCTTTTTATCAATTGAAATCACCTTTCTGTTGTGGTGTTTAGAGTGAGAGGTACGCGATCCCGCGAGCGAAATGGTACAAAAAAAGGAGTCTCAACACAAAGTATTATTTCTCTCACTGAACAGGTTCGTTTATTATATCCCAACTTTACAATTTTCCGAATTTTATGCGTACACCGGTGCTCAATGGTACACCTCGAAAACAGTTATCTATTACCCACGCGACAAAAACCAGACGAGGACCAAAATTTCTTAAACTAACTTACGCTAACTTACACTAACTTATGACTAAAGATGAAATAATATAGGATATAGAGATAGACAAGGAAAGAAGTAGAAATACCCGGGTTTAGATTCGATGAGCCCTTGGTTGGAGAACACTTCGGACTAAGAGGTCTTCCCTCGATGATCTCTCTTTCTCTCTGCACTTTTTATTCTTAGGTCACTTCTTATTTTGTAGACCTTTCGTCTACAGTCTTCGTCTTTCGGATTGAGTTGTCTTTGATTACCTCTCACTGGTAGACTTTTCGTCTACAGTCCTTCCTTTTCTTTTTCTCTGGATCGCTTCGTCTCAGACCACTTCACTTGTAGGAGCACCTCTCTGTTCCCTCCTACCTACTCGAGATCTCCACTCAATCTGATCTTCTTTCTCTCCTTTTTGCTTCCGGGCCTCACTCCCTTTTCCTTTGTTCTTCATTTCTCCGAAGAGGGTAATCCTCCCCCAAGGGCAAAAAGGGGTTCAGACAAAGAAAGTTATAGGAAGGTTTAGAGAAAAGAAAGTTCTAGACGGTTTTAGACAAAGAGAAAAGGAAACTCTAATACTAATACAACATAAAATATAGGAAATATAACATATCATGGCTGACGGCCACACTGTTTTTTAGAAGCCACGATTGCGCAACACTTGAATAAATGTAAATACTCTGCACGTACGTAATAAACAAGGGAGCAAGCCGAATCCCAACGGGAGCTCTGTATTTCAGATATACTAATAATATATTCTAATAATACTGTATTAATATGTTATAAAAATAGCATATTGTTATTGGCAATGGCAAAAGAATGGAAACATCATTCGCACTTGTTCGCAGAAAGTCCGTTGCTCGAGTCATGTAACGACCAAACGGAAAGTCTTAGTTTTTCAAAACCGCAGTGCAGCGTAATAATCAACACTTGGCATAACTCATTCATTTATTTCAGTTTTTGTTGATACGCGTTGTTACACGCGTTTCGTTAATAATATAAAACGTATACGAATTAGTGTAAATATTAAAAAAGAACTTTGAACTTGAAAAAACAACAACAACGTGAAAAACCTGGAAAAACAAAGATAGAAGGTTTAAAAACATACGAAGATAAGAAATACAAAAAACTTAATAAAAAGTTTGAATACACAACAATACCAGAAATATTAGAAAATAAAAAATCGTTAGTCTTGAATAAAACAAACGTAATAATACCAGAAGACATACTTGACATGTTAAGTACTGGTCTAGATTTTAATGGTCCAAATCAATGGAAGTTAATGGATATACTACCGAATTTGGACTATATGTGTAATAATATGCCAGAGAATGAGTCAAACATTATAAAAATAAATATTAGTAATAATATTAAAAATTACATTAGAAGAGAGGGAAATAAAACAGTTATTAGGGATAACAATTATTTTAAATACAAGCACCAGATTATGTATATGATTTTTTGACAAGTATATGATTTTTTGAAAATAAATTCTTATAGTTTCAGAAAAATTAGTAGAAGCAAAAGAATTAGAAGTCATTACCAATAATCAATTTCGAGAAAAAACACATAAAGAAGGTGAAAAGATAGGCTAACACCTATAATTGACTTTAAATATTCTACCTTGTATAATTTAGAAAAATTCTTAAAAGGTCGTTTACAAAAGCACCAAAATTCTCAATTTGCTATACGTAATACAGATGAATTTATATGTGACATAAAAAACTTAAATATTGACGAAATGTTAAGAATGGCTAGTCTCGACATTGTCAACATGTATTGGGAAATGATTGAAAATAAACTAATACAGATAAATATAGAACCAGAAATTATAGATTTAATGGAGTTTGCAAATAGAAGCAATTATTTCGAAATCAAAGGAAGATATTTTACACAAACAGAAGGCATTAGTATGGGTTCTGTGATTGGTCCAAAGCTGGCTGAACTCGTGATGATAGATATATATTAATATGATACCAGGAATACAGTTTTATAGGAGATATGTGAATGATGTTTTTATTCTATCTATGTTCTATCTGTTATTCTATGAATAACAAAAACGATACAATTTACAACAGAAAAAGAGGGAAAAATTAATCAAGAGATAAATTACTTGGACATTACAATTTCAAGAAAGAAAAATAAATTCTAATTTAAGACTTTTAAAAAATCTTGTTCAATACAAACAACAGTGAAATATAATTCAAATACACCACTATACATAAAACAAAATATATTTTCCATGGAATATAATAAAATTAAAAATAGAACCAGTAAAAGTATAGACATACATAATAATATTAAAGACTTAAAAATCCCGTTAAATAGATATCCTAATAGACTACTTAAAACTTGGGAAAATAAAATAAAAATAATAACATAAATAATGAAGAAAATCCAAAACTGAATAAAATTGACAATGGAGAAAATCCTAGAAACTATGAAAAGATTACCAGAAAAAATGAAGAGAAAAATAAAATTAAAATTAAATATATTCCATTCCCTTATATTAAAGGCTTATACGAAAAGATCAATAACGAGAAAAGACATACAAACGTAAAACTTTTCCCGAAGTACAAAAAATTTTTTGCTAGACTAAATAATAATAAACTCGTGTCAAAAGAAAAACAACAAGTGGAAGACATGAAAAACATTGTATACCAAATCCCTTGTACATGTGAGAATAAAAAATATTACATAGGAGAAACAAAGAAGAAGATGAAGATTAGACTAAAAGAACACGTGGAAGATTTAAAACATCATAGAATCAACTCAGCCTTTCTAGAACATTGTACAGTACGTTAAATAACTGTAATACGGACCAAAATAATGTAAAGATCCCACTCAAAGAAAAAGAATCTTATAGCAGGAAACTTAAAGAAAGTATAGAAATTTTAAAAAATAAACATTGTATAAATAAAAACTTAAGTTTAAAGATCAACGAGAACTGGCTAAAAATACCGTAAGAAATTTTGAAGAAGAAAAACTTTCGAGAAAAAGGAGGCTTTTGAAAAATAATAGAAACATTTCTTTAGGATTTTTTCAAGTGTTCTTTAGAGGAAATCTGAAAAATAGTTAAAAGTCTTACTTGGAATAAATTTTAAATAAGAACGCATGGTTATGTAAATCATCATACAAAGAAAACGCCATTAATGCTAAGAGCTGAAAGAATAAAAATCAAAAGAGTGAAGTTTAGCCACTTAGGTAAGAATTATTAATAACAAATAAGGATAGAAAGATTGATAAAAAGTAAGTTTAATAATATAAAATGTATACGAATTAGTGTAAATATTAAAAACGAACTGTGCTGAATGCCCATTGGAAGTTCTCGATATTTCCGGACAGCTAATATTTAAGTTAATGTTTGAGTTTAATTAAAAACTGGGTTCTTTCGAAGATTTTTAAAGGAAAAAATTTTTGGAAGAAAGCATTATACAGTAGAGCGTCGATTTTCCGAATCAATTAGGGACTGGGGTTGTCCGGATAACTGATATTTCGGATAACTGATTTACGTACGAAAAAATAGTTTAACGTATACGATGTCGAAATTTTTCTCTGTTGCGTGTCGTTTCGCGTTGAATTTTCGTCGATGTTAAGCCTAACAAAGACTATTGTATCGTTAAAAATTATTTTTTTATTTTGTACAAACAAAATAAATATATTGAAAAATATAAAAATAATAAAAAATTATACTTCAGAAGTTAATTTAGTATCAAAAACGTAAAATAATTGAGTAGCCCAAGACATAGCCAAAGATTG